>NW_026932596.1:297500-530982 GCF_032062105.1 Saccostrea cuccullata
GATTACCTATTTGCCATTTAAACTTCATTTTCATAAGATTAAATCTTGAAGTTGTGACCTTTAATTAGATATGTTGGTGCATGGTATTGGTTAAAATACCAGTAAAATATAATCAATCAAAATGGTTGCATGTTTTCTGAAACACCCTGTACATCCTGATAAATGTGTGCATCTACATTTGCGTAACTGGTTCGAAGATATGAGGATTGAATACGCTTCATGTTGTCTTCGGTTGCACACTTGGGTTTCAATTCTTTCTTTGTGATGCGGTGTTGTGGTCTTTGAAAAAATACAACATCATTTAAACATTAAAAAATATATCGGACTTGATTATCTTTACATCTATTGATTAAACAGTCAACTTGAATAATGTTTTATGAATTTAGTCTTGAATGATGTAAATAAGTTAATTTTATTAATCGCGTACTTTTAAAGATAATGAGCTTTAATAATTCAGATGTCGGGTGTGACGGGTTGGCAGGGGATGCTCACTTCTCCATGGCACATGATCCCACATCTGATGATTGAAGTCATTGCTTTTAGCTCACCTGAGCCGAAGGCTCAAGTGAGGTTTTCTGATCAAAATTAGTCCGTTGTCTGTCGCTGTCGTCGTCGTTGTAAACTTTTCACATTTTTATCTTCTCAAGAACCACTGGGCCAATTTCAACCAAACTTGCTACAAAGTATCCTTGGGTAAAGGGGATTCAAGTTTGTTCAAATGAAGGGCCACACCCTTTTCCAAGGGAGATAATTATGAATTAGAGAAAAATTAATGGCATTGTTAAAAAATCTTTTTCTCAAGAACCACTGGGCCAGGAAAGATGAAACTCATGTGGAATCATCATCAGGTAGTGTAGATTCAAGTTTGTTCATATTATGACCCCCGGGGCTAGGGTGGGGCCAAAATGGCCGACTAAATTTTTACATAGGAATATATAGGAAAAATCTTTAAAGATCTTCTTCTCAAGAACCATTGGGCCAGGAAAAATGAAACTCATGTGGAATCATCCTCAGGTAGTGTAGATTCAAGTTTGTTCAAATCATGACCCCCGGGGGCTAGGGTGGGTCCAAAATGGCCGACCAAAGTTTTCAAACGGATATATAGGGAAACCTTTTAAAATCTTCTTATTCAAGTACTTCAAAGCCATGATTAGTAATATTTATATGGAATCATCCTCAGGTAGTGTAGATTCTAGTTCGTTCAAATCATGACCCTCTGGGGGGGGGGGTGTTATAATTCAAGCCCCCCCCCCCCCCCTCAGTAAACTCAGTTCTGATCTGATTTGTGCTTTTTCCTAGCTGCTGTGCTCAGGTCAGCTGGGCCTCTTGTTCTAGTCAATTTCTATTGTTTTATGGATATTTGAGCTTGAATACTGTTCGTTTTTTCCATATATTTCATTGAAAATGAATCAAAACTTCCTTTATTTATTATTTATGGTCTTAGTTTGAATTAGTTCTGCTTGTTTTGTATAATTGCTTTTTATGATTTAACATAATCGTATATTCATTCTTTTTGTTTATTAATCAACAAACTTTAATTTTTAAACATTCAGTGCACGTGCATATGGTATACCTCAAACAAAAGAAGATGAAGGCAGCTATTTGACATAGTAATAATGCTGCAACAACTATGGCTATTCCAACTGTTAGCGCACTTGTTGGACTATCCTCTAGATTATATACAAATAATGAAAACGTGTTTAAGTACAATTTTAACAGTATTTTTTAATGAAGTGTAATGGTAAATCCCAGCAATAATTAAACAATTGCTTTGTAATGTTTAAAAATATAAAATCATTGTCTATTCTTTCATTTCATTTCTTTTTTACAGTTAAAATGGGAAAATACTTACGAAGAATGTCACAAGCTACCCCAACATAATTTTCTTTACACCCTAGAGAACAACTTCCGTCATATCTGCTGCATATTTCATCATTGACACATTGACCGCTACATCGGTGCTGACAATTTATACCATAAAAACCAGGAAGACACTCTATAATGTTACAGATAAAATAAAAGCCACGTAGCATCGTTTTTGAAGGGGTAGGGGGTGACAGCTAAAGAATTTTTGTTTTTACTTACTTGAAAAATTTGACAAGCAAAAAAAAAAATTTAAATAAAGTTTTTTAAAAAAAAGGGGGGGGGGGGGGGGAAGAAAAGTTGCCCAATATCAAAAAACCTATTTTGTTAGGGGGGGGGGGATGAAAGGCCATCTTATTTTAATGCCAACTTCTTTCAGTACCAATTCTTAGGACCTAATATACAATATTTTCCTTATAACACTAAAGTGGGGGGGGGGGGGGGGCAGCCTTTCAATGAACATTTCCTAGTATAAGTTATGTTGGGGAAAAATGAGGGGCAGCCCGACCCCCCCCCCCCCCCCAGGTCCCCATGTTGCTACGCAGTACGTTATTCTTTTAAGAGCCGAAGCAATTGTTAAAAATTATATTTTCGTTACATAATTACTTGTTCAAAATATGTGTATAAAAAGAGAAGATAATTATACTTAGGTCACCACCACCGTATTCCAATTTTTTGCTACGATAAACAATTTTCGGCACATTTTTAGCTACATTCTTGTGACCAAGAGTGCCTGTACAAAGCCTCGTTTTCGCATAGACTTGCATGTACAATGTACATGTAACTTTTAGTTACGACCCCCTCCCCGGTACCTTAACCTCATTTTTTTTTTACTGAAACCTTTTAAGGATTTTTCCTACGTCATACAGATAGTGCTTACGTTTGTCACAAAATTTTCCGACCCATCCTGCTGCACATTTATCAGGACATTCACCAGTCACGTGATTACACGGTAAACCATTCATGCAATGTCCCGCACACTGATATTTACAATCCATTCCATATGATCCTGATGGACATTCTGTCATGAAAAGAAGGAAATTATCATTTTTTTACGGAGTTCAATAGTCTTCTATCTTACAGTGTAACATTTGCAATGATACATGTCAGACTTTAAAAGCAAAGTCACATATTGAAAAAAATAACATTTTTTTAGCAAAATTACAACTGAGTTCTCAAGATAATTCGTTTAAACCTGATTCCCTACTATTTTTTATGCTTGTTACCTTATATATTTTTAGGTCACCTGAGTCACTCAGGTGACCTATTGCCATCCGTGTTTGTCCGTCTGCGTCCGTCGTCCGTCGTTCGTCGTGTGTACCGGTAAACATTTGAACATTTTCAGTTTCTTCTCTGAAACTGCTAAACCAATTTCAACCAAATTTTGTATACAGCATCTGTGGGTAGGGGGAACAAAAATTGTGAATTTCATCGTCCTCGCCCCCCTGGGGCCTGAGGGGTGGGGCCAAAACCGCCAAAATTATCACAATCTTTAAAAATCTTCTTCTTTACTCCTGAACATCAAGCAGAAAAATCTTCTTCTTTACTCCTGAACATCAAGCAGGCAAACTGTTGGCATGAATGTAATGAGCATTGAGTCTTCTACCAAAATTGTGAAATTCATGGCCCCAGGGTCAGGGGTTTTTGTGCTAGGGCGGGGCTCTATTGATCATATAGTGAAAATGCATTTATTCTTTGAAAGTCTTCTTCTCTGCTCTTGGGTATTAAGTAAACTAACTAAGTACATAGTTATGTTGAGCAAGAGTGCCTCTACCAAAATCGGAATTTTATGGCACCAGGGTCAGAGGTTCTGGTGTTAGGGCTGGGCTCTATTGATCATAAAGTGAAAATACATTTATTCTTTGAAAAAATCTTCTTCTCTGCTCTTGGGTATTAAGTAAACTAACTAAGTACATAGTTATGTTGAGCAAGAGTGCCTCTACCAAAATTGCCCCCGGGTCAGGGGTTCTGGTGTTAGGGCGGGGCTCTGTTGATCATATAGTGAAAATGCATTTATTCTCTGAAAATCTTCTCTACCCATGGATATTAAATAAACTAATTAAACACATAGTTATGTTAGGCAAGAGTGCCTCTTCCAAAATTGTGAATTTTGTAGCCCCAGGGTCAGGGGTTCTGGTGTTAGGGCGAGGCGTTATTGATTACATAGTGAAAATACATTAAATCTTTGAAAATATTTGAAAACCTTTTCTTAGCTCCTGGGTTTTATGCCAATGATCCAAGTATATACATTTATGATGAAGAAAAGTGCATCTAGCAAAATGATTATTTTTTATGCCCCCTGGTCCCGGGGGGGGGGGGGGGGGTTCATAGTATGAAAATAAATTAATGCTTTGAAATCTGCCATTTAAATCAACCATTTAATGATAAAATTTGCAAAATTTTGAAATATGTGGCCCCAGGGTCAGTGGTTCTATTGGGATGAGGTGCACAACTGGTTATAAAGTGGAAGTACATTTTATCTTTGTTACTCTGATCTACATCTGGGTATTAGGTAAATAAATTAAGCATTCTAAGTTCATAATTATGATGAGCAATGGTGCCTCTTTTAAAATTGTGAATTGTGAATTTCATGGCCTCTGGTTTAAAACACGAACAATTTTAATTGTTTGATTGATTGATTGATTGTATACTGTTTAACGTCCCTCTCCAGAATATTTCACTTATCTAGAGACGTCAACATTGCTGCTGAAGGGCTGCAAATTTAGGCCTACGCTCGGCACTTACGGCCTTTGAGCAGGGAGGGATCTTTATCGTGTCACACCTGCTGTGACACGGGGCCTCGGTTTAAACGGTCTCATCCGAAGGACCGCCCCATTTAGTCGCCTTTTACGACAAGCAAGGGGGTACTGATTACCTATTCTAACCCGGATCCCCACGGGGCTTAATTGTTTGAAAGTTGTTGAACGTTGTTGCACGATACTCAGGTGACCTATAAGGCCCGTGGGCCTCTTGTTTTATATATACTGAGAGGAAAAAAGAAACGCAGGGTAGCATAATTGTCGATAAAAAATTGACCACATGACCGAAAATTACGAAAATTGGTCAGATGGGAAATTTTGTTACTGTGCATCAAAATCAGTATTAAGAATTACCCAACCGTAAAATTTATGACGTCACGTAGGAAAATGCTAAAAAGCCCAAAACACGTGCAATTTGATAACGAAGTGCTTGTCCACAAATCTTGTTGCAAAATTTGATGCATATGAGGTATGCACATCTTTTTCAATATTAAGAGACAGTATGAACTTATTGCAATTTTGGCATAGTTTGCGGAAGTTCAATCTGGTCTTGTTTTCGAATTGCCTAATTAATGAAAAAGGCAACAACGGTTTACTAAGCAGTCTCTTGCAAATTTTCCCCCCAAAAACGTTTTAGCCGTTGTCAGAGAGAGTCTGGAGTGGATTTCAATCAACCGTGACGATGACGTTAACGCGAAACAGAGTCATGTTACGAGCGGGTTATTGTCCTGCCATCTCTTAAATCGCCATCTTACTACCACAAAAACAGCCATTTATAGTGTACACGATTATAATCATTATATTCATAGGAAATTTGAAAGAAAACAATTCCGGAATTTGGTTTTTTGGTTTTTTGAGCCAGTCAACTTACTGTTGTATTCCTCTCACTGGCGCATGCGCGCGCCGTTTGACTTATTTTTTTGCGTGGTTACCCATGCTAACTATAGCCGTGTGCAATGTAGAAAAATGACCCATAGAATAATGACCCCTTGTCATTCTTTGATGAAAAACATTCGTTTTGCCAGGAATCTATCCCTGTTAGTCGAATGCATATAAGTAATATCAAGCAGCATTATCAAATAAAGTGTTTTTCTCTGAAAGCTTTTAAGCTTGAATAACAAAATTAAAGCTATACTTTGCCTTACATTAATAATACAAACCGTTTTATCGTTATCAAATGAAAACAATATCTATTGAAATGTTTTAAGATTATTCGAGCAAAGATACACGCATTTATAAATTTGTTTATTACATTTCCACAGCTGTCATTTTAATCTTTAAAAAGATCATTTCCAGCTGTTCTCAGAAAAAAAAAACTTTTAAAAGTTTCATAATTATTAATCTCTTTGATTTTACCCTTAATAAATTTTTGATCTCTACTTTTAAATCTTGCGCAAAAAAGGGTGCTTGCTTAGAAGGATATGGAGATAACGAACATTATTCAATATCAAAGTCCATAAAACAATACTGAATAGGAGCAGAGCAAACACGGACCTCCGAAACATCAGAGGTGGGATCAGGTGCCATGAAAGAGTGAGCATACCCTGCTGACCGGTCAAACCCGCTGTGTTCTCCCTTTCATGATCGTGTAATATAAGAAAAATCCGTCGTTGATTCAGTGTATAAATAAAGGACTAACAATTAGTATAAAAAAATCAGTCAGCATTTGACTCAATGATAATTGTATTTGTTTACAATGTTACTGTATTGTCTATAGAACGTACGAAATGATGACTTTAAAAGAGATTCTTGATATTCTTGTTTCATGAACTTGCTTGTCAATAATTTAGAAAAAAAAATCTTATTTGGTTTTCTATGAATGAACTTTCAAACTTTTAATAAAGAAGGGGATGGTTTAGTTTGTAAAAATAAATACTAAATTCAATTGCCTCTAACCTATGATACCAGGAAAACAAAAAAATGTGGTTTGCTCAGAACCTTTATAATGTCTTTTGTCGTTAAATAATGTCATCAAAACCTTAACAAAATGAGGGCTGAAGAATAAAAAATAATTAGCGTAAAAAAAGTTTTCGTCATACCCAAAATTGGTACATGTAGTATTGTTTTCCCTTTTGTACATGTACTTACGTGTGATAATGTTAGGATTTTTTTTAACCAAATGAAATTAAAATAAATGTTGCATTATGAGAGAGGTGTCAGTTTACATATGATATTTATGCCCCTGTAAACGAAATTTCGGGATATTAAGTTATTTTAACTGTCCGTCCGTCTGTCTGTAAGTCCTTAAAAACTTTAACCTTTGCTCATATCGTTTGACTGGCTGGGGCTATGCTTACATATTTCTTGATCACAGGTGTATTGTTTGTGCCAAGTCACTTTAGTGAGATATCTCGTAAAAATAGAGATAATTCTCAACTTAAAGAGATATCTCTAGATCTCATTTTTAAGAAAATATTATTTCTCTATGGGACAGAGATATCTCTTAAACTTAGAGAGATATTTCTTATACCTAGAGAGATATCTTCCACTTGAACAGATATCTCTTTCTTTTTGAGAAATATCTCGTTCGTGAAAAGAGATATCTCTGAAAGTTAAAAATATATATTTTTCAACTAGAGAGATATCCCTTTTACTTTTCCAGATATCTTCTTAAGATATATCTCTCTTTGTTTATCTTAAGAGATATCTCTCAAAGTGAAAAAGATATCTTTCAAGTGTCTAAAGAGATGTCTATAAAGCAAAAAGAGATATCTCTTTATTGCAAGAAATATCTCTCTTCATTTTTATTTTATTTAATTTGAAATAACTTTTCCCTTTACCAGAAGTAAGATTTTTATTCACGGAAGTACACTAAAGTATTTTGAAATTTCGACATATTCATGATATTCTACATTATAGCTTTACTTAACATGACAGGTAATTAAGTGTTGTCTAGATTTTGAATTAGCAATAATAGTTGATGATTTCATAAGCTGAGAAAATTCGGTCCATTGCATTTGAGATTTTCTGCTTATCTTCTTCGTTTCCTTAATATTTAACTTTTATTATTTGTTGTATAAAAATGGGTTTATAGCATTTTCGTCTACATAGTACATATATCATTCTGGGTAAGTCATGTTCAGTCTCTTTCTTATAACAGCGACATTTTATCAGAGACTTTACTTCCTGTTTACTACCCTAAGGTAAAAATATTTATACAAATTGAGAGATCACAATTAATGTTCAAGTGAACAATTGTTCAAACGTTATGGTATGGTTAAAGTATAAAAAAAAAAGTAAAGGTGTTTCGATCACTAGGGTCAAGGTCAAATTTCACTTTGAATAGAGAAAATGATACACGGGGGATAATTATCTCAGTTTTGTCTACAACGAAAATTGTATGAGATTAATATAGAACATGTACAATTTTGTGAATTAATATTTGATCTACCCAACTCTTTGAAACGGGTATACGCTCTGAAAAAAGCTCTTTTAGCCTCGGACATTCTCCATTTCAACTCATTGTATGAAGCAAATACTGTATACAGGGAAATTTTCGCCCCCGTTTTATTTTCGCCCCTTTCGCCCTCTTCTCGATTGGGCGAATTTAAAACGGGGCGAATTAAAATTACACAGCATAATTTGTTAAACAGAACTATGACTGGGCGAATTTAAAACGGGGCAAAATTATTTGCAAGTGCAAAAGGGCGAAAATAACACGGGGCGAAAATAACCCTGTATACAGTATATTACCGGTAAATCACACAAGAAAGATATTCTCTTTTTACATAATGTTTTAAGTCATGTATACTGTATATAAAAATTCAAAGCATTGTTCTTTTGAAATGCGAACCTTGATCACAGAATTCCTCCTTCCATCCGGGTTCACATCCGTAACATGTTCCATTTACAATGTCGCATATACTTCCCGTGCAATTTTCAGGGCATGGTAAATCACAATTAAAGCCGTAAACCCCTTCCGGACAGCCTTTTAAGAAACAAATACAAATTATTTGTAGAGGCCTGCGTGTGAAAATCAGTGTCTCTTATGACAGCAAGATTAATTAAAAACCGTCTTATCCGAAATCATTGATTTAATTTCCAATTTACTGATTTCCATATTTTGTAAACTGCACAATCCGATCTAAATCTTTTATTTTCTGACAAAGGTACTGTTGGGTACTCTCAACATCATCACAATCTTAGCGAATCATTACAGATAAATATTGTTGAATTAACATTTATAATTTACATGATGCCATTGCCTGATCAGTTTCATATATTTGCGTTAAATTGAAACCTCATAGCACGACTTTAACATTTTAATCACGTGATTCAATGATTCTTTATATCTGTAATACTATCTCATCTTTACATTTTGTGAACACGTTATTTTAGGACCATCACTGCAAGCCAAACATTATTTTCAGAATGACAAGTAGCTGCAACAATGTAGTCAACTTATATTTTGGGGAGATGATGGGGGGGGGGGGGTCTCCAAATCCTTAGTAAATATGTATTTTATTTTTACCTAGATTCTAAAAATGTAGTATTGCAAGTCATAAATCAATTTTTAAAACATACAGAACGATCCATAACTTGGTTATTTTTCGTGTATGTAAACATCACAACTTGAATTTATCCGCCTATTTTACTGTTCTTGAAAGATTTATATTTGAACAGCCAATGAGAATTTAGGATCTAAAGGAGTGGATCTTTTAGGAATTCCCTTATTTTCAGTCTATATATCGCTGTATACGAAAATAATATCACATGAAATGGAACTATTTATCGATTGTTAGTGAAACATTTCATCACGATTATTTTATAAATACTGACATTTTCTCTTATTGAGTTATTCTAAATTACAACACGCGTGAACTGTAATGGCTGCTGAGTAGAGCGACTGGTAAACACCCAAATATATTTTACATGGTATTCGCCTTAAATTGTATATAATGTTGACAATGGATGCGAATTTCAGAAGTAAGTTGAACGTAAAATCAATAAATTTCGTTTGCAGTCGCCCGTATTTAAAAAATATATTTACACCATTACGGAGATGCTTTGGAATCGCATCCCTTTCCAGAAAACATCAGATTAGAAAAACAGGGCTACATTATTGCAGCTAAATGACAAAACTAAATAAGATAACTCTTCCGTGTGAGTGTATATATTATAAGAATATACATGTAACACTTTTATGAGGTCGATCCATAGATATATCGACTTCATAGCATACATGTATCGACTGAGCACGAAGTGCAAGGTTGATGTGCTTTTCCGTGAAGTCGATTTATCTTTGGATATACCTCATCAAAGGGTTACATTTGTTATATTATTTTTTATGGAAATTGTAAGAACAAATTTTGAAGATAATGGGAAGAAGCCATAAGTTTTTCTCCTGTCTTCTTTAACACTTAGAGACCATAAATCAAAATTAATTTGGGCTGTGAAAAGTTATTCATGTGTTTTATATTGATAAAGTAATTTAATTATTCAAAACGTTACACTTGTTTTATAATATTTTATATTGATTTTCGAAAATATATGTTTTTTATATAAAATAGATCATTATTCAAGGCACTTTTACGTCTTACCAATTACTGTATTACAGAACATAAGAATTATAAATTAATAGGAGTATAAGATTTTTTTTTCCAGAAACATAAAGTCATGAACACTGCATTTGCTATTGCTAGAAACATCAAGTCGATATGCATTTCAGAAACTATAAATAGTAAAACAAGTTTTTATGCTGTTATATACTTGATCATGTGATCAAGTTTGAGCCAATGCGGAGAACATAGAATAAATACGAAAAATATATATATGTATATCTCTCTTAATCAAATGTTCATGAAAACGTTATCAAATAATGTAAATATATCTTTACATTATTATTCTCTTCTTTGCACCCTGTTTGTTGGTCGAAATTTTAAAATATCTTGAAAATTAAATTTCATGACACGTTAAAAATCTTATTTTATGTATATTGTTATGCTTACATCACTAAAAGCAGAATTGATATCATCATTTTGCTAATTAAACATAACAGAATGATAACATTATGCAAAGCAATGTTTACATCATTTATGAAACGAAGGAAATCAAGTACTCTTATTTTGATACATTTTAAATGTAAAATATCTCCAAATCACATAATGACGATACGTTAATATGCTATACTACAGAATGATACATTTAACTGTACAATGTACATTGCATACTAACCTAAAACAAACACTTCACATAATTCTGCAGCAGGATAGTATGAATATTCCCTAGGGTATGTAACTCCCGACAACCTTTCGTTATAGTAAAATACGTATCGCGCATGACCGGAACAGTTGACATTGATGTTCAGTGGTGGTAACGCTGGACCATCCTTATAACACAGCACTCCGTCCTCAATATTTGAAGAATTAGATAACAGGAGGGAAAATCCAGCAAGAGCACCTCGATTTCTTGATTCTAAAAAAAGGCCTGAAAAGATTAAACATCTCAACCAAACTTATTTTTATCTCAGAGCTTGGAAAGCACCACGTATGCCCTTTATCATGTGTCCGTCCATCGATGGGACCAAACGTAATTCAATATAGAGTCAGTTATACTGTGTTTTTTTAAAATAAGAATTCAAGTTATGTGATCATAAAACAGCTTTTTAAAAACAATTTCATTTTTTAAAACATTCTCTTTAATATCTTCATAGTAAGCCTTAACATTGCTGCGGCGGAAAATAACGGAAAAAACCGTCGTCAATTCAGTGTGTAAATAATGGACTATCAATAAGTATAAAAAACGTCAGCCAGCATTTGACACAATCATAAGTAGTTTTTGCTTACAAAGTCACTGTATCGACCATAAAACTTCCAAAATGATGACTTTAAACGAGTCTGCTGATATTTTTGTTTCATAAACTTGTTTTTTTCAATAATTGACTTTGTTTTAAAAATTGTGTATACGTTAAGCAGGCTTTTGCGTATCGAATCAAATGAGAGATATAAACTTTGTTATTTTGCAGGTGAAGGTATATTGCTGCATACATGAATAAGGTAAGTTGACAATTGAAAATTTAGTTCGTTAAGGTCATTGCATAATATGACACAATTAAATACGTCAAAATCTCTATGAATATTGATTGTATATTGTTGATAACACAAGTAGTTGTGTAATTTTTCGTACAAATTATAGTGCTTTGCTAATAAAGTTTGTTTTTGTCATTCATATTTTTATTTCTGTCATTACATGCATCATACAAACATTACAAAGCTGCAACATAGGGTGAAAAAAGCAAATATTTATACATAATAGAAATAAAGTACTTCCATTGAACGATTTTGAACAGAATAAAAGTAAATAATATTTACTACTTTTCTGTATCTTATCTTCACTGACTGAGAAAGGTTTTCAAAAAAATCATCTTTGCTTTATCTGCTTTTTTATGAGAAAGATAAAAGGAGGAATAAAGCTCTATGGTTTTATAATACGGTACTTGAATACTTCCAAAAAAAGCAAGAAAAAAGGGGTATTATAAATTTCCATTTACAATGCATTATATATTGCTTTGCAATCAGAATAATTATGTACAACGATCTGAAAGCAGTTGTACTATAACTATTATATCCAAATATGATTTCTCCAGGTGTAAATTTAATTATTAAGCCACAAATGTTACTATGTTCATCTCTTAAATTAGACCATAAAGTAATGGAAAAGGGACAGGGGCATATTAGATGAATAAGTGTTTCTTTAGTATCATTACAAAAAGAACAAAGTTCTGTTTCGGCTAATTTATATTTCATAAGTTTGCTTTTTGTAAAAAAAATTAATGCAAAAGTTTAAATTGAAAGCTTCGACGCTTCATGTTATCTGTTATTAAAGAGGTTAAAGAAAATGAGTTTTTCCGTTTATTTTCAGGAATATGTTTTGAATGTTTTTCCTCCCATTTTCTTGAAGTCGTTGAAGGGGATTCTGCTATCTTTCAACAATAAAATGATAAAAGTATTTTGTAACTTTAATGTTTCTTTGAAGTCTCAAAACATTTTCACTCTTCAACTTTTGATGATATCTAATTATTTGCTTCCAATATTTAGGGATTGCTGATAATAATCCGGTATATCCCATGGAATTAGTATTTAACATGTATTTATTAATGAATCGGTTAAAATATATGAAATAGCCATTAAACGTGATTAAATCATTAATGAAAAATATGTCATTTGGTAATCCATTTTAGCTTGAAAACAAAATTTTTGTCCGACTTAGATATCATTTTTAGCCATAGTGATTCACTAAGAATTTCACATGGGACTGTGGTAGAGTTTTGAAAAGCCTTTCCCCAGGATATTAATACACTTTTCCAGATGAGGAACCTTAAGCCCTCCGTTTTCTATTGAATTATACAGAAGGTGGGAAATGGAAGAAAAATCAGTACAACAAGTGTTTTGAGCACTATAACTTTTCCTATCAATGTGAAGTTTCTAAAAGACCAATCATTAATAAGCTTTTTGGCAGCTTGTAACTTTTTCCTCATAATTATCATATGTGATATCAGGTTTCTTTAAGTTAAAAGTTATACCTAAGAGTTTAAATTTACCGTCATGATTCCACATTATTTTTTCTCCTGTCTTAATCTCTTGACCACAACAATTTTTGAATGAATCCATAAAGCTTATGTTTTTGGGATTTTTTTCGAAATTGGGTTTTTGCTGTTTGAACTAAACACCCCTTTGAATCCCCATTCAGTTTCCCAAATGGTTTGAATTTCTGTCCAGCTAGTAGTATCTATAAGGAAAGTAATATCAAATTTATCTCGACATCTGTTAAAAATATCCCTAGGTTTTATATTATTTGAATTAAGTCCCAGAAAATTTTGGCAACCAATTTTTAAATCATTCATAAAATAACAAAAAGAAGATGAAAAGATTGTTTGTTAGTTCTACAGTCAGTCTGAAATTTGTTTGTATATACATGTAGACAGTTTTAATAGCATTAAACCCCTCAACGCACTGATGTAAACACCCTTTAATCTAAGAAAAAAAAACCTTCCGCATTTTAAGGCCCCGGACATTGAAAAAGGACATACAATAGAAATATCCTAAGAGCCCCCAAAACACCACTCACCCCGCCATTCATCAACCGGAAGTCTCTCCTTTTGTTAATAAAGTTTGTTATTTGAATGAAAGACATCCCTTAATTTGTTAATCTAAAAATATATTTATAACCATAATTCTTTGCGACTGAAGTGGTTTTCTTTTCTGGTAAAATTCTCTATCCAAACACCATGTTTTTTCCCCAAGATCTTACTAATAAGCAATTTTAAGGTGAACTAATATGTTGGCAGTTACCAGGGATGGGGCCCTGACTAAGCTCCATTACAAGTAACATATTTTAAATACATGTAGCATTTCGCAGACTGCTTCTTAAGATAATATTTTTAGAAAAAAAATCAAACATGTTAAGACTTAAAATTCTGTATAGTCATAAGAAAATGTAGTGGTATTTTACATGAACAATAATATATTAGTTTGCAACATATTTCTACGCTGTAATAGTTTTATTATAAAACTATTAGCTATATGCCATGTGGAATATAAAATTTTGCTGAAAAAAGTTAAACGCAAAGAAAACAAGATGTGTTTGTAAAACACTGATGCCCCCGTATGGCAATATATCAAAGATTAAGCTTTTCTTAAATGCAAATTTAATTAATTCATACCAAAAGTATGGTATTCTCACTGGAAAACAATTGTGAAATTTGAAAGTAAGCTAATGTTAAAGTTTTTTAATGAGTACAAAAAAGGTCAATGTAATTAGTATCAAATGAAAGGTCTTGTCACATAAAATACTTATGTAGAATATGAAAGTCCTAGCCCTAACCGTTCAAAAGTTATGGTCAACGTTCAATTTCTTAAAAAAAAGGTCAAATTCAAAGGTCAAGGTCAAAGTTATTGTTATCAAATGAAAGGTCTTGTCATAAGGATCAAATATGTAAAGTATGAAAGCACTAGCCCTAAGTCTTTAAAAGTTATGGTCAAGGTTAGCTTTTTTAAGTAGGTCAATCTCAAAGGTCAAGGTCAAAGGGTCAAGAATCTTCATATCCAATAAAAGGTCGTCTCACAAGGATTACATATATGAAGTATGAAAGCCCTATCTCTTACTGTTCAAAAGTTATGGCTAAGGTTAAAGTTTTTTCACAAATATGGAAATCTACAAGGACAAGGTCAAAGGATCAAGGTTGTTGGTATCCAGTAAAAGGTCTTTTAACAAACATTAGATATGTGAAGTATAAATGTCCTGGTGACTACTGTTTAAAAGATATGGCCAAAGTAAAAATGTAAAATTTTTCTTAAAAAGTAGGTCAAACTCCAAGGTTAAAGGGTCAAAGTTATTGTTATTAAATGAAAGGTCTTGTCATAATAATCAAATATGTAAAGTATGAAAGCACTAGCCCTAGGTCTTTTAAAGTTATTGTCAAGGTTTGCTTTATTTAAGTAGGTCAATCTCAAAAGTCAAGGTGAAAGGGTCAAGGATCTTCATATCCAATGAAAGGTCTTCTCACAAGAATTACATATATGAAGTATGAAAGCCCTATCCCTTACCGTTCAAAAGTTATGGCCAAGGTTAAAGTTTTTTTTTACAAGTACGGAAATCTACAAGGTCAAGGTCAAAGGGTCAAGGTTGTTGGTATCCATTGAAAGGTCTTTTAACAAACATTACACATGTGAAGTATAAGTGTCCTGGTGACTACTGTTCAAAAGATATGGCAAAAGTAAAATTTTAAAATTTTCATGTAAAAGTAGGTCAAACTCCAAGGTCAAGGACAAAAGGTCAAATTCGGCGGTACCCAAAGAAATGTCTTGTCACAAGGAATATACATATGAAATATGAAAGTCATAGCTCCACTAAATCAAAAGTTACAAGCAAGGTTAAAGTTTTTGCGGACAAACAGACAAACAGAGAGACAGACAGACAGACAGACACGACAAAAACTATATACCCCCGAAACTTCGTTTACGGGGGCATAAAAAGAATCAGGCTTTTTTAAAAACTACAAAGGGAATTTAGAATTAAACAAAGTATATATATACATATATATATACATTAACCTCATATTTACCCCTTTATCCCGTGGATATGACTCATTTGATGTTTTTGATATCCCACATATAAGTGTAGTTTTGACGTCACAATGATTTTTGCATAAGTGAAGTAAAAAAAATAGTGTTAAACATTGGTTGTGGAGTATTAAACATGGGTTAAATAAAATCTCCTATTATTAGTTTCTGTGTTTTTCTCAATACAAACAGACAACTCGTTCGATAAAATTATATTCAACAACAAATCATGGGAGAATCAAGTTTAAAAGTCCATTGAAATAATACAAAGAAAACAGAAAATTTTCAGTGGACAATAGGTAATAAAACCCCAGTCAATATTTTGACTTAGTGAAAAATTGTATATGCCGACAAGGTAGCTATATCGACCACAGAACTTGTGAAATAAAAAAAAATGAAGAATATTCAATCAGGATTTAACAGTTTCCTCCATTTGCTTTTTTCGATACTTTGCTCAGTTTAGAAATTGATCTAGAATGAACTGCATGATAAGAATCACATATGATGCCTCCATGTGATAAGAGTATATTGTTACATAAATAAAATAAGGTAAGTTAACGATAAAAGTTATATAATAATATATAATCTAGTTCATTATCACAAAGTTTTGTTGTTTAGCTATCATTGACGTCCCTTTCTAGTAAAACTTCCTAATATGAAACAGATATGTTTGACTCCTCTGAGATATTTTTTTTCAAGTTTAGAAGGTTACTTCGAATTGACGATTTCCGAATAAAAATTAATATTGTTAATTAAGTATATGACATCGATGTATCTCAATATCGATTGAAAGGCAACAACATGTGTTTTTTACTTCTCATGTATAAGATTTTTGAATAAATTTGTTTCATATGAATATAAAAACAGTTCTAGTATTAAAGTAGAGCATTTGGTGCCGAGGAATTCCGACAGATTTGTCAAGGACTTAATTCGCCATTAACTTCTTGCATATTCTGAATTAGAAACTCATGAAGCATGTTCGTCTTATCAACTTCAGAGCTTGTATACACAATAAGAGTGTTTTTAATTTTTATTACTTGATGTTAAAACATCAAAAGCAAGATCCAAGCTTTTTGTTCTAGAATATTGATTACATACCAAAAAATGCATCCTTCCCGAACATGATGCGGACTTCATAAACATTGTAGATACAGCTCAGATCTACATACCACCAATTTTTTAGATTACCAGCCTGAGCACTTCTACTTGTTATTGCACAGGTATGAGGATCTCTGTCTACCGCATAGCTTGAAAGATACGGGTATGGCGGAGCTGAACAACGTCTTTCTCTGCACCGATACACATGCGTACTGCTTTGTTGAGTATATTTGTTGAATGAAAGATCCTCTAGAAAAAAAAATCGAATCTTTAGAGAAGCTTAAGGGTCATTATTATTCAGAAGAACGTATAGTGTGATATGTAATATGATATTTGCCTTTTTGGCTCTTGAATCGAATAAAAACCTCTGTTTCGAAGGGGTTGTTATGAAAATGTGCAAAACACGAAGGAATTTGAAAAAGGATGAGGTCACGTAAAACTGTCAAAAACGAATTGTAGGTATTTGTTTCTTTTCTGTATTTCTCTGTCTATCTATCTGTAAAGTATTTTAAGCGCTCCTTTTCTTCTTTTTTGTGTATCTCATATAGACATGTTATTTTTCTATTGAACTGAGAATTTAAGAAACATTTTGCGGTGGTAACTGACATAAAATTCATTAATTTAAGTTCTTAAATGCTATTGCTTCTATAGTACAATATAAGTCTGATTTAAATAAAACGTTGATAGTGCACTAGCCTTTTTTAAATTGTAGGAACAATCCTTTGTAT
Organism: Saccostrea cuccullata; assembly: GCF_032062105.1. NCBI lineage: Eukaryota > Metazoa > Mollusca > Bivalvia > Ostreida > Ostreidae > Saccostrea > Saccostrea cuccullata. The sequence goes on from NW_026932596.1 coordinate 315,009, forward strand.
TGTTTTTACATCATGTTGGACGGCATGGTACACTGCATACAAAAACAAGATGTGTTTGTGAAACACTGATGCACCCGTATGGCAACACAGCGAAAGTAAAATTTTCTCAAATGTAAATCAAATACATTGATACATACCCAAACAAAAGCCTTCTAACGAGAAATGCAAATGTGTAATATAAAACCTTAATAAAACCACTTGTTTAAAAGTTATGATTAAATTAAACATTGTTTAAGGTAGGTCGAATTTTGGGGTCAAAGGGTAAAGGTTGCTGGTCTCCTAAGAAAGATATTGTTACAGCGATTACTTATCGGGAGTATGCAAGCCCTAGCCATTGCAGTTCAAAGTTATGGCCAAGGTTTAATATAAGCTTTAAAAAAGGTTAACTCCAAAATGTCAACGTTGTTGTATCTGTTGAACGGTCTTGTCACAAGGATTAAATATTTGAAGTATGAAAGCCCTAAGCATTACCGTTTAAAAGTTATGGCCAAGGTAAAATCTTCTTTTAAAAGTAGGTCCAACTCCAAGGTTAAAAAATCCAGCTCAAAGTTGTTGGCATTCAAAGGAAGGCCATGTCACAGTTAATGCATATGTGAAGAATAAAAGTCCTATTACTGACGGTTTAAAAGTTATGGCCGAAGCAAAAGTATGGAAATTTAATGTAGAAGAATGTCAAACTCCAAAGTCAGGATGTCAAAAGTGGTTGCACCTAGAAAAAAAGGTCTTGTCACAAGGAATACTCCTGTGAAACATGAAAGTCATAGTCCTACCAAGTCAAATGTTATGAGCAAGGTAAAGGTTTTTGCGGACAAACAGAGAGACAGGCGGATATACATGTATACCCCGAAATTTTTCGTTGGCATTAAAAAATCCAAAAACCAAATGAAAATTCTCTCCCACCAATTTGTTTTCGATTCGAATATATCGTATTGAACAACAGAAAGAGTGAGAAGATTCCCAAACTTATCCCGCGAAGTTTGTTTTTATTTTGTGCAATGGACGCGGAATTATATGACTGTCCATCTCCACCTATATCGATGGTTAATCACTAACCTTATGAAAGATTTTCTTTTCCATAAATTAAATTTTTTAACTCCCAATTTAGAGCTGTAGCAGTATCTTTCCTATCGGTTTATAAACAAAACAAAAAAAACATAACAAAAAAAAAAAAAAAAAAAAAAAAAAAAAAACAACCAAAAAAAAAACTATTGTGTTGTACAGAATTCTGCAAGAAAAAAAGTATGTGTGCTTTTTCAACCGAATATTTATTCCGAACCCATGATATTTTCATTTGTCTTTTATAAATCATATTATTTTTAAAAAGACGTAGAAAAAAGTTTTTCATCAAAAAAAAAATGAAAAAAAAAAAATCATACACGTATATATCATAAATAACACCAGGTAAATCACCTCGGTTTGTTTTCACGCACAAAAGTCCATTAAACATTACAAAATAGAAGCAGAGCAAACACAGACCTCCAAAACACCAGAGGGAGGATCAGGAGCCATGGAGGAGTGAGCATCCCTTGCCGACTGGTCACATCCGCCATATGCTCCTTGTCATGATCGGTAAATAACGGTAAAAATCCGTGGACAATTCAGCATATTTATAATGACCTACCAATCAGTATTTGAAAAGTCGGTTAGCATTTGACTCAACACGTCAATGATAATTCGCAGTTGCTTACAAGGTCACTGTGTCCACCATGGAACTTACGAAAGAATGACTTTAAACGAGACTGCTGATATTCTGACCTCGTCAAATTGTTTGATGATAACTAACCCCGTTTTAGATTGTACCTACATACATGTACGAGGGGCATTTCAGAAGTTCTGGTAACTGTTTTATAAAAATTTAACCGTTTCACGGAAATTATTGAGTTATATTTATATTTGCAAATGTTTTCCTTTATATAACACTACTGAATGCAATGCTTATCTATAACTGTAAAAATACCTATACGGGGCCAAGAGTTCATAGATGTGGGTATGGATAAACGTTCGACGTAATTTCTCAGTGACGTCATAAACGGTCGACGCGCGTTCAGTTCAATTGAACAAATTATGTGTGTGTTGCTCAGTGAAGAATTGCTGGAAGTTAAACTTGATACAGACATGAGGAATAACTGCTTGCTAATCTGGTTAGAATTAAAACCAGCATGTAAAAATAAATATTTGAAAATAATGTATTTGATTTAAAATTCTTCATAATAAATCTATGTTTGAATGTTCATGGAATAAAATTTAAAATGTAAACAATTGTTATTTTTCAGCTTTCTTGCAGGAAGACAACGAAAACATCCAAGTGTTTAATTTGTAAACATGTATCATAGCATGTTTTGTAAAGTGTTTAAAGTCTAAACATGTAAGTGTTACACGCAATGAAATTCAATGTGTTTAGAATTTCAATGCATAAAAAGTGTGACAAGAATGTGCTTAGGAAAGTGTCTATCATCTAAACACATTTTTTACAGTGTACTGTAGTACTATATTCTTGTCTGGGTCACAATAGGAAAGAACGGGATGCGGATCCCTTTTTAGAATAGTCTTGACCTTCTTAAAGGCTTAATTTTGGGCAGCATTCCAAATAAATTTAGACTTTGACGACAGTAACATCCTCATGGGAGGAGTCACCTCTGACAGGATTGGGGCAAACTTAGTCAAATACAGTGGACCTTCAGATATCCGGACCCCAGATATCCGTGTGCTTCGGTATCCGGACGCTTTTCCATCGAGACGGAATTTTTAAATGTTATATAATTTTGTTTTACTGGTGATTCAGATATCCGGACACTTCAAATATCCGGAAAAATTGACTGGGAACCAAAGCGACCGGATAGATAAGGCTCATCTGTAGGTAGTCATACCATTACAGTTTCGAGCTCACTACGATTTTGCATTTGAAATTGCGTTTGCATTTCACTGATGACTTTGACCTTTTTAAAGTCGGGTTTTAAACCTTGTGCTGACCAAAATAATCAAATTCTGTCTGACCAACAGACAGTTTCTCAGAATTCAGCTTTATACCTTTCTCTCTGCATCGTTGTAAGTTTGCATTATATTCTGTCTTGGTCTTGACATAGACGAAAACATCATCAACTATTGCAACAAGGCCAGGTAGGTCGTCAAAACATTCATCAATTTTATGTTTGAATTTGTTCTGAGACCACTTGAGACCAAATGGGAGTCTAAGGAACCTATATCTAACATGCAGGATGTTGAAAGTTGTTAGCATGCTAGACTCGTCCGACAATTCGAGGGTCCAGTAGCCACTACGAGCATTTAGCTTTGTGAAATATCTTGCTTCAGAGAGCTGCGGAAGCACATCGTTCAGGATTTTCATAGGGTAATGTGGGCTACGTATGGCCTTTTTTAGATCTCTAAGGTCAAGACAAATTCTGAGAGACCCATTGGGCTTATCTGCAATGACAAGGGAATTGACCCATTGAGTGGGTTCTTTGACCTTGGTAATGACTTTTTCCCTTTCCATCTTATCAAACTGAACTTTCAGTTTTTTTTTGGATATGACCTGTGGAACTCTGGAACTCTATGCGGAGGGTGTATTACTGGTTGAACATTTGGATTAACCTCAATTTTAACTTCCCCTGCGAACAGATCTATACCATTTAATACGTATAAGTCGTTGTACTCGGTGAGTACAGCTTCCATAGCGAGAGACTTGAAGGAAAGTTGGGATTCTAACAGAACTAACCAACTTGACAAGTTTCAGTGCAGTGCAGTTCAGTTTCATTGCAGTGATATCTTACGGATCGTTGTTTACATGCGTTTTTCATTCCCGTGATTAAAGAGTCAAGAAGTATCCCGAACGCAAATATTATCATTTACAAAAAAAAAAAACATTGCTGATTGGTCGACCGGGTGTAACGAATCTTAATCATAACTCGAGAAAAAAAAACATCTTCTATCAACACGGTATGCCAAGGGTTCATGAGGAAAGTAGCGTATAAGAAACCCTCGGCTAGCGAAGATGAGAATAGATTATTTTGGCGTATTTCAATTTTAAAAGATATTCTAAAAAGCAAGTATTACGCCAAAAACGGACGTTTAAACAGGTGTGCATATATTGTTGGGTTTAGATCTTGTTTTCAAGGTATAAGGGTTTTATTTTTTTTACCTCTGCAATTAAAGCAGGTGCGTGTCACTTTGATGCTGAAAAAATATCATGTCTAGGAAACGGAAGTAATTATGTATAAACATCGGATACATACATAAATACTTCCTTTTCCGTATAGATGGCTAATTTTGTCCAAAAGTTTATGCTTTTTAAACGCCAACTGTTGAAAAATACATAAAATCTTAAAAATAAGATTTCTTGAAAAGAGGAAGGTATGGTTTAGCTGTATTATGCCCTAAATATGTAATGTCATCAAAAATTTTTGAAACTTGCTTAAATACTGTGATAAATCAGGAAATAATACAGCACAAAGGATTACCATTCTGCAATTAAGACGTCACTTATGTGATGCATTTCTGTATTTTTAACAGAAAAAGCCTCAATTTAGTCGATTTTAAGGGTAATTTTCTTGTAGAAAATAGTGTATACAGTTGTCGCCAACATTCATTTTTAGGTCACCTGAGTAAACTCAGGTGACCTATTGCTATCCGTTTTCGTCCGTCGTCGTCCGTCGTGTGTCGTGTGTTAACATTTGAACATTTTCAGCTTCTTCTCTGCAACCACTAAACCAATTTCAACCAAATTTAGCACAAAGCATCTATGGGTGAAGGGAAACAAAAATTGTGAATTTCATGATCCCTGCCCCCCTGGGGCCTGAGGGATTGGGCCAAAACCACTAAAATTAATGCAAACTTTAAAAATCTTCTTCTTTACTCCTGGACATCAAGCAGTCAAACTATTTGTATGATTGTAATCAGCATTGAGTTCTCTACCAAAATTGTGAAATTGGGGTCAGGGGTTCTAGTGCTAGGGCGGGGCTAAATAAGTATATAGTGAAAATGCATTATTTCTTTGAAAATCTTCTTCTCTGCTCCTGGGTATTCAAAAAACCAACTAAGTACATAGTTATGATGAGCAAGAGTGCCTCTACCAAAATTGTGAATTTTATGGCCCCAGGGTCAGGGTTCCGGTGTTAGGGTGGGGCTCTAATGATTATATAGTATAAATTCATGATTTCTTTGAAAATCTTCTTCTCTGCCCCTGGGTATTAAATAAACCAAGTAAGTAAATAGTTATGATGAGCAAGTGTGCCTCAACAAAAATTGTGAATTTAATGGCCCTATCATCAAGGGTTCTGGTGTTGGGGGGGGGGGGCTCTTTTGATTATATAGTGAAATCACATGAATTCTTTGAAAATCTTCTTCTCTGCTCCTAGGTATTAAATAAATGAACTAAGTGCATAGTGATGATGAGAAAGAGTGCCTCCACCAAAATTGTGAATTTTATGGCCCCAGGGTTAAGGGTTCTGGTGTTGGGGGGGGGGGGGGGGCTCTATTGATCATATGGTGAAAATACATGAATTCTTTGAAAATCTTCTTCTCTGATCCTAGGTATTAAATAAACTAAGTGCATAGTTATTCTGAGCAAGAGTGCCTCTACAAAAATTGTGAATTTTATGGCCCCAGCGTCAATGGTTCTGGTGGGGTGGATGGGTGGTGGGGGGCTTTATTGATTATGAAGTGAAAATACATGAATTCTTTGAAAATCTTCTTCTCTGCTCCTAGGTATTAAATAAACTAAATAAGTGCATAGTTATGATGAGCAAGAATGCCTCTTATAAAATTATGAATTTCATTGCCCCAGGGTCTGGGGTGCTGGTGTTAGGGTGGGGCTCTATTGATTATATAGTGAAAATACATAAAATCTTTGAAAATTTTCTTTTCTGTCTGTGGGTATGAAGCAGATGAACTACCTATATAGTTATGATGAGCAAGGGCCCTAATCTTGCAGAATTAAGAATTTCTGATGTAGTCTGATGAAAGAAATTTGCAAAATTATTGATTCCTGGTAACTCCAGTTGGATGTTAAATAATCTCACTTTAAGGAAAATATGGAGGGATTTTTTTTATCACAGAATTATAATAATAATTGGCTTTATTTAAATTTTCGACGTAAAAAAATAAGTCAAATCACGGACACCTAATGGACGGTTTACACTACTTTAAGTTTTCCGAATCAAGGTATTTGTCCGATGTCTGGTGAACTTATCCTACAGAATACAGCCTTTTAAGTGGTTAATCAATAGAAACTTGTACATGTATATCAGCTTTACACTTCGTACTCGGTCAAATTGCTTTTCTGTGAAATCGATATATCTAGATCAACGCCATGAAAGGCCTATAAATTTTCAAAGAAGTGACATGTAAGTATTACTTTGATCAAATATTTTATTTTTCCATGTTTCCATTTGTCTCGATCAAACATTTTAAACGTATTACATTTGGCTGTGTATTCTTTTTTGGCGCCTTTGGCGGAAAGCATCATCTTCTAATTCAAGAACAAGGTTAAATGTCTTGCTCATATACACATGAATTAGAATATTAATAAGAACATTAATAAATGTGCTAATCAAATCCACTTGAACTTGCTCACGCTAAATATAACACATTTACAGTACTTAGATTACTGTTTAGCGTGGTGTCAAATTGGGACTTTGAGATTGAATACTGTTCGTTATCTCCATATCCTTCTTCGATACTTAAGGAGAAGAATGTTATATCAAGATAACTACGGAGTTGTGTATTGTTTAATACCCCTCACGAGAAATTTCCTCTCACATGGAGACGCAATCACTTCCCGGCGGAGTGCTGCAAATTTTGTCCTTTACTCTACACTCAGGGCCATTAAGCAAGGAGGAATCTTTTTTGTTCTAGCAATTACTGGGTCGCGTAACCTCGGTTTATACGGTCATCAGAAGGAATGGTCTCCACGTCTCACCGTAGGATTCGAACCCGCGACGTAAGGATCAACTCCTAACTTCGCGAATCTAGAGCAGACGCTCTAACCACTGCGACACGCGTAGCAATTTGAAGATATTATGAAATAAAACTGCTCCACCAGAAGAATTTGACAGATTTTGAATATTGTCCAGGTTTTGATTATTGTCCAAGTAATTGCACCTTGAATTTCAAATTGTAGTTTATGGGCAACGCAAGTATTTAAAGATATTGTTATTAGTAATTTGAATTTGAAATATATCTCTAGGTGAAAATATGCATAAATTCTCTCTTTTTTATACATAAAATAAAATGTAACATTTTCTGCAGATAAATTTGACAAATTTAAAGTTTTCCCTTTTTATCAAGGGTACATAATCTTCAAAAACTTTTAAGGAGCGAAATGACAAAATTGTTCCCATCATTATACATTGAATACCTTAAATCTTGATAACAAGAAAATAATATATTGTTTAAAGCATACCATATCCACTGGTCGGAAATAAATGTCTGAGAAGAAATAAAATGAAGTAAGCCATTCCAGACACGTGAGTCATATTCGATACTTTATATACATTGACTAAGATAAGTTCAGTTGATGTTTGGCATGTATTATAAATTGGATATCGATTAAAAACTGCAAAAAGTCGGATAAACTCATCACGTGACTCCACAGCAATAAAGAGAAAAAAAAATATTTCCGGGCAGTTTCCTATTAATGGTATTAGGGTTTGCTACATCAAAAGCTAGGTAAAACTTTCTAAGAGAGCTGGGTTTTGAAATTGTATGAAATAAAAAACATCCAGCTATTGCTTTGTTTGTGCAATCGTTTATGACAATCTTACAAAGTTCAGGATATTAATATGGAATGATTGAACCGATTAAAAAGTTGAGATATCAACCTTGAATTTAAATGAATCTCATTTAACAAAGTATGGCAGATCACTGCATAAAAATACCATGGAATTAGAACCCTTTGAGTGCAGAATTTAGAAGGTTTATAATATTAATAACAATATTTAACATAAATGTTTTGCCTTATTCAATCTATGACGATAGATTGATAAATAATGATCTGGACGTCATATGTAGACAGCCGTTTAAATACATGTATGCAGGAAGTTAGGATAACCTTCGATGTAACACAGTATGTCTTTGAAAAAAATATCTCCCCTCCACTCTATTTTGTGTATGATATAAATACAAAATCAAATTCAGTATGGATTTATACATTATTTTTTAAGATTCAAAGTTTAACATTTCTTTTATCAACTTCACTTACTTATGCAGCAATATACCTTCATCACCTGCATACGGAGTTTATATATCAGTTGATTCCATACGCAATTTAGCATGCTCTACGTATGAACAATTTCTAAAACAAGGTTAATTATTGACAAACAAGTTGATGAAACAGGAATTTTAACGTAATCATCGATACAATTAATGACCTTGTCAGAAAATACAATTTATCATTGAGTCAAATACAGTCTTGTAATTATAAGTCCAATATTTATACACTGAATTGACGACGGATTATTCCATTAATTTTTTATCATAACAAGGAGCACACAGCGGGTGTGACCGGTCGGAAGGAGATGGTCATTCCTCCTTGGCACTTGATCCCATCTGATGTTTTAGAGGTCCGTGTATTCTGTGCTTCAGTTTTGTATTATTTTATGGGCTTTTGACCTTGAATACTGTTCGCTATTTCCACATGTTCCTAAAATTTGAAACATATATCATTATGTAGGTTTTGACAATATCAATACAAATGTTGTGTATACAACTATTCAGATTTTTTTTTTCATTGTAAGAAAAATGTTTATAAAGGTATTTTAAAAATAAATTTGTTTTATTCACATAAAATTGATTACTATACATGGCATTTTTATATGACATGTAATGTATAATAAGAATCTTTTAAAAATTGAGAAAGCTCGAGTTTTCCTGCACTTTATATGTAATTATTTAGTTTTATCAATGGTAATTATTTATACATTTATCCCAAGTTATAAAAGAGTCAAATTTGAAGGACAAAATAATTATTTTTTTTTATTTATACATGTATACATGACAAAACACCTATGAATTAAGAAAAACATAAACAACCCTTTTGTTTTTCAATTTTTTGTAAATATAATATCACTTATGATGTCACTTCTATCATTTTTTTCATAAAAAAAATTTTGTTAAAATACAAGAAATTCAACAAATAGATACAAATATTACAAGAATATTACAAGAAAACCATCACCTTTACATCCATCACCTTTACATTTTGAATGTATCAAAGTACAAAATAAGCAAAGCAACCATTATCATATGAAGACAATAGAGACAATGACAGCAACAAAAAAAAAAAAACATTCGTCAAAATAGGAATAATCACTTGATTTAGCTTTATAAAATGCAATATACATTTGTATCATTTTTAAGAATACACTTGCAACGCACGGTAATAGATATGAATATTACTCTTTACTGAATCTTTTTATCAAATGCTAAAAAGTAATAATGCTTAAAAGTTCAGTTATCTAATAGCATTCAATCTTTGTTGAATGCAAACCTCCGAACAGAGGTAGATTAAGATGCCATCTAGAATTAACTAAAATATAGTTTTTCCTGTCAACCGGTCACGCCATTTTTTTCAATATCAGGTAAACAGAAAATCGGCAATATGATTTTAAAAAAGGCTTATTGTTTGCATATTTATTTAATAATAAAAAGTTGCAATTTTAAAAAGGAAAAACTATATATTTCTACACAATTTACAATTACAAGCAATATCTATATTATAACTAATATAGGTTCATAAAAGGCTCAAGTTGACATGCATTAAATCTAAAATTTAAGATTTAATGAAATTTAAATATTAATATTCTATAATTGAGATTAAGCATTTAACATTGAACATATATTTTAATCAGTGTAATTTTTCTGGTGACAAATCTATAACAACGGAGGAAGTTTCTAAGATTCAGGCGCGGATCCAGGAACTGAAGTTAGAGGGGGCGCCAAAAGTAGGCAAGGGGTCTGGGGGCCGCCTTGAGGCCCCCAGTGGGTCCAGGGCAAAGCCCTGGTGGCTCGCAGGGGGCGAAGCCCCCGGAAGCTCCTGGATTTTAGAGATTATGTTGGGTAAAAATGAGGTCTACCAAGTATACATATTTACATTATCTACACAAAACTATGATTTACGTTAATTTTGAAAATTTAAATCCGCCACTGAGATTGGTAAAGATACAGAAGTTGGTGCAGAATGACAGTCAATCTAGTAATCAAACACGTTTCCAGCTGAAAAAAAGTAGAATGAATTATTAAAGAAAAGTTGCATTCATGACATTCATGTGTATTACTTTGTTTTGTAAAGTATGTTTTTGCAATGTTCAATATGTTTGTTGTCTTTATTTGTTCACCCTAAACTTTTATGTTTTTTTTTTTTTTACAAATATGGCACAGGCCAGATATTACACTGCTGTGTTTTATTTTAATCATCAAAATAGTTTAATTTTTTTGTTCACTATTTGTTGTCCTACAATGTTATTTACCTGGCTATTCTTGGATGGCGCAGTAAGTCACATGCTATAAGGCTGCATGTTTCTTCCTTCATGGCCTTTTTGTGACCACCTTTTTGCTTATTTTTTTCCATTACATTATTGACTGGGCTGTTTTTTTTGTCATATGATTAGAAAAAATTATGTCATGTTACTAATCTGTATGTTTAACAAGTCAATTTGTGATTAACTGTTTATTTTGTTTTAAGCCCAGCCAATTAATTGTTATATAACTTTGTGTAATATGTATTATAGATTTTATTCTTAGTCATTTGTTATTTGAATAAATGATAGTTTCACTCAATTGTGTCCTTATTAATTTATACAAGAAGTTAAGCAAAAACGAGCTTCAAATAGCCAGAAATTGTCTTGTCGCATTATCAGGATAATTTGTGGATATAAATAAACATTTATTGGTATAATAAATTGTTTTATATACAAAATTTTATAATTTTTATAACTTATGTAATTTTCCATTTATTTGTTTCCCTTTTGGGTGCCCCATGCATTTACCCCAAGATTTTATAGTTTGGACCAATCAAATGAAGTTACACGTATCACATGGCTTATTCACTCTAGCCATTTTTTATCGGAGAAGAATCTACACAAATTTTCAGCAACCACCTCTTCCCCTCCACCACCCTATTTTTGATGAATTTCCTTGGTAACAATGTACATGTATAACTTGTCGTATTAATGAATGTAAACAAAATGGAAGTTTTTTATTTGGTGCGCCTTTTAGTGACCACCTTTTTGCTTTTTAAGTGTTTTGTATCATTATTTTATTGGCTGGGCTGTTTTTGTGTCATGTGAATAGAAAAAATTATGTCATGTGACTAATATGTATGTTTAACAAGTCAATTTATGATTAACTGTATATATATTTTGTTTAAGCCCAGCCAAAAAATTTTTATATAACTTTGTGTAATATGTATTATAGATTTTATTCTTAGTCATTTGTTATTTGAATAAATGATAGTTTCACTCAGTTGTGTTCTTATTAATTTATACAAGAAGTTAAGCAAAAACGAGCTTCAAATAGCCAGAAATTGTCTTGTCGCATTGTCAGGATAATTTGTGGATATAAATAAACATTTATTGGTATAATAAATTGTTTTATATACAAAATTTTATAATTTTTATAACTTATGTAATTTTCCATTTATTTGTTTCCCTTTTGGGTGCCCCATGCATTTACCCCAAGATTTTATAGTTTGGACCAATCAAATGAAGTTACACGTATCACATGGCTTATTCACTCTAGCCATTTTTTATCGGAGAAGAATCTACACAAATTTTCAGCAACCACCTCTTCCCCTCCACCACCCTATTTTTGATGAATTTCCTTGGTAACAATGTATAACTTGTCGAATTAATGAATGTAAACAAAATGGAAGTTTTTTATTTGGTGCGCCTTTTAGTGACCACCTTTTTGCTTTTTAAGTGTTTTGTATCATTATTTTATTGGCTGGGCTGTTTTTGTGTCATGTGAATAGAAAAAATTATGTCATGTGACTAATATGTATGTTTAACAAGTCAATTTATGATTAACTGTATATATATTTTGTTTAAGCCCAGCCAAAAAATTTTTATATAACTTTGTGTAATATGTATTATAGATTTTATTCTTAGTCATTTGTTATTTGAATAAATGACAGTTTCACTCAATTGTGTTCTTATTAATTTATACAAGAAGTTAAGCAAAAACGAGCTTCAAATAGCCAGAAATTGTCTTGTCGCATTATCAGGATAATTTGTGGATATAAATAAAAGTAGTTTACATCGTCCACACCTTCTTTCTTTAAGAATCTGATAAATGAATTTATTTCAGTACATTCTAAAACTCGAATGGCTTTAATTGTCTAATAAGGATAATTTCAGGTTTCAGCAAGCTTACATGATTTGACTAAATCGACACAGTTTTGCATACTTACTGTCATTGTCCTAACAATGGATTCATTCTCAAGAATATTAGAATTAAACTATGCCTACCATAACATAAAATTTAAATTGTTTTCCATTGCAGTAATAATGATAATATTTCTAAATACATACTGCACACAATAAATATACTTAGCAATACAAAACAAAGTTAACCAATTTTCTTACGCAATACCATGTCCTACTTCACAAGACGTACTTATTGGTTAATAAACCTTTCGTTTACTACAACGGAAGTTTACTTTGAAACACACAATTAAAAGGACAAAATCTTATCCTCCTTTTTGTGTCAAATGCGAATAGTTGACTTTTATGGGGAGCTCTAACTTCAACAGTTGACAGCTTACTTTTAGAATAGGACAATATACGGAAGCTCTCTTATGATATAAATATTTACCTAAACATTTAATTAAACGAACAAAATGGGTTATTTAAAATCACAAATAAGTTATCCCTGAAGAAAATGACAACCACCCTACCCTAAACTCCCGGCTTTCACATGTTGGTTTCCCTAACACCTTACGTATCCCCACTAGAAAGGCATTCTTTTCTATTGCCAAATTTGGTCAAATTGACACCTCCATAAATCACACAGGTTTGAATGTCCTAATAAACCGCCAACTGTAAAAGTCAGTCCAATACCATGTGTATCTGTGAATTAGGTATTGTCTATATCGAACATGATGAAATTGTTTTGTTCGAGCAAATTTCTGCCGCACAAGAAAGCTATACAGGGATGTGGCTTACACAATGGTATTAGCTGTTTGGTTTAATAAATGTACAAACGTAATCTATAAGAGATAAAGATTTTTTTGTCATCATTTTCAGTAGCGTTTCAGTAGGAAAATAATAAATTATAATGAAAGAATCATATCCTACCTGTTAAATTCATTCTATATTCCACTAAAAATGTTAAATATTCTCTTTAAATTGCGCAGTCAGTCAGATTTCTTCTTATTATTTATTAGTTTACTTTACTATTGATCAGAAAAAGGACCCAAATTAGGACTAGAAATATATTTTAATTAAATTTGTATTCCCAGTCACCGGCCTGTTGCAGTTGTTTCAGAGACTGTATGGTTTTATTTTTCAATTTGCAGAGAAGAAAGCTCATATTTCTGGACCGGTAGACTTTCTTCGGAACAAAAAAAGTTTTTTGTGAGGGGAGGCACTGACATGTCAAATAAGCCTTACTGCTTTCAAAGACAGTAAATGGTGCTTTAGTATAAGAATTAGTATTTAGAATAAGAATAAATGGAAATAACATTGTGAATTATATGGTTCCTGGCCTCTTTGTGCCTAAGGGTTGGGGCAAAGAATTTTCAAAAAAAAAGTAAGTTTATATTCTATGATTTTAATTTCAAAAACTAACTATAGTCAGAAGTGCACATAACCTGTTTTATAAACTCTAAAGTTTTTAAATAAAAAGAAGTGAATAAAATGTTTGATAAAATTCTTAGCTAAAATAAATATACTATTTGTAGTTGAAATAAGTATTAATAAAAAATTACAGGAATTTAAACACAATTAACATTCAAATAACAAAATATTTTTTTAATAGTTAAATTTTTTTAGACATGTTTATTAAGTTGCATATAACATACAAGCAAACATTAAAAATGACAAAATCTTTGTAAATTATGAAAAAATATTATGAAGACAATTACTGATTATCAAATTTTAATAAGTTATTGAGTTTAAAAGAGAAGAACACCAGATATAAGGAGCGAAATTAAATATCATTAAGAAAGATCAGTTTGAAATTTAGTTATTTTGAGAGAAAAAAATATAAAACTCTTTTAGGCAGAAAATATTGAATAATGACGAGGAGGATCCATGCAAAAGCAGCAACTTAATTATATATTTGAAAATTTACTGTCAATATTTTTCTCCTATCAAAACGTTCAGACTAGGCAATTATTGTAAAAGAAACGATAGAAAACGATTTCTATTTCACACAAAATTTGAGAATAATATACTCAATGAAAGTACATGAAAGTACAGTATGAACTATTATTTAAAAATACGGTCAATAAATTTTTAATTATAACTCACACAAAAAGCTTTACCTCCCTTAACAGTGCTTCAATCTATAAAACCAGAAATACTGTGTGCAATGAACTCTAAATGACCTTGGGTTATCTATGGTCTTTTAATTCAATACATTGACAAGTTGGTATGAGAAATAACAGAAGTAACGTTTACTCATATTAATTGTATGCTGAATATTGTATGTTCTTATAAGCATACAGCTCAGAGGCTTTCATTAATTCGTATGCGTCTTTCTCATCTAGGTCCTGATAAATGTGTGTGTCTTCATCTGTGTAATTTGTCGGTTGAGTTGAAGATTGACCCACCTTCACATTGTCTTTAGTTTCGTACCTTGGTTTCCTATCTTTCTGTGTGATGCTTTGATGTGGTCTTTGAAAAAATACAATATATCACAATTAAACATATAGTCAGTTTTAGATTTTATTTTATTTTCATCTTTCGGTTGAATTAAAAGAAACTTAATTTTTAATAAATATTGTCTAAAATAATGTGAAGAAAATAATCTTACTAATCGTGTAGTTTTAAAGAGAAAGAGCTTTATTGAAAATAAATAAAATGTTCTTTTAGTTATTTTTTTCTGCTTTTAGCTTAAATAGTTTGCTGTTTTTGGGTATAGTTGCTTTTAATTATAGACATAACAACAACGGTATATCAATTTTTTGTTACTTAAACACATTTTATTGTTCAAATATTTAGTGCATGTACATGCGGTATACCTCAAACAGAAGAAGATGAAGGCAGCTATTAAACATAAAGATAATACTGCAACTACTATTGCAAGTCCAAGTGTTGGCGAACTTGTTTGACTATCCCCTGGAATATAAACAAACAGTGGAAATGTGTTGAAGTACTATTTCAACAATAATCTGTTTTGAAATTAAAATTCCCGACAATAATTCAATATTTTTGTTTTAACGCTAATAAAACAAAAGAAAAATGAAATCATTCTTTGTTTTTTTTTTTCATTTCATTCTTGTTACAGTCTAAATGGAAAAGTGGTTACGGAGAAAGTCACAAGCTAGGCCAACATAATTATCTTTACACCCTAGAGAGCAACTTCCGTCATATCTGCTGCAGTTGACATCGTTGACACATTTCCCACTACATGGATACTGACAGTTTATACCGTAAAAACCAGGGAGACATTCTACAATGTTAACGAAAAATGTAGATACCATTAAAATGATGGCCATCTTAAAGGGCGTCACTTTCAGCAACGAACATGAAAATATGAAGTAGATGAAAAGGGTTTTATTTGAAGAGGAACATTTGTGTACCAAAAAGGAATGCTCTGTTTGAGTAAAATGGGAACAAAAAGTAATAACTCACTGAAAAAAAAGTAATACGATTTAAAAAAAAAAATTATACATGACACAAAAATCACGAGTGATTCAAAAAAATGAAAATAAGAGACGGTACAAAAATCACAAATTTTGCATATCTTCTTTGAAATTTTTGAAATTTTTTTCTTATCCTCTATAAAAATATGGAAGTAAAATGACAAATTTTACATACCCTACGTTAATTGGAACATTTGAGTTTGACTGGACTTAGGAAAAGACTTTTGAACAAAGATTTTAAACACAGAAGGTTTACATATTTTCTTAACCCTTAATTGCCTTAAAAATTTGTTAGGTCATTGCACATCCATGATTAAATATGGCAATCAGTGAAATGAAATGTATACATGACACCAAAATTATAAATGATTTAGAAGAATTTTTGAAACGAGAAAAATAGAAAATTGTTTCAGAGTCACTGCTCACCCTTTACCCGAAGACACTCTTATGTAGTATTTGCCAAATTGGGTCAGGTATAAAGATGCTGGAAGTAAAATGATCACAATAATGTTCCCGTATCCTAATACATGTAATACAGTACACGATTACATACATAATAAATTGTCAACAAGATGTGTTTTTGAAACTAGTTTTAGCATAAAGGTCACAGTCAAGGTCACAGGGTCATGTTTTGTTTTGAACATATTTTATTGACAATGTCAAAGGGATCGGACACAAGTTCTAACAATTTAGGTAGTCCTCTCTATGTCATTTGAAAGAGCTTAAAAGTAGTGGTGTATACACACCAAATATGACGTTTCTGTCTCTCATAGTTCAAAAGTTATGGCGAGAGTTCATAAAGACTATTTATAGCATAGAAATCACAGTTAAGATCACAAGTTCTTTGACCTTGAAGTCATTTTTAAGAGCTTAATTAGGACAGTATGCATACCAAATATGAAGGATCTATCTTCAGACAAAAGATAGACAAACAGATAGGACAAAACAATATACGCCGGGAATAATCCGGGCGCATAGAAATTATGTTTTCTTTACACAACTTATAGCGCAGCGAGCTCAATAGACTAACAGAGGAAATTCGGAATGAAATCTGTACAATGTCATACGTTAGACAAATTTCTCTGTGAAATATTCCCAGAATTCCTTTACTACCCAATGTCCTTTTCGCGAATATATAAATAATAACGTAAAGCATAAGAGGCTTTCAGTTTGTAAAAATCTTTCAAAGAAACAAAAGTTAACACTGCAATGTTTTTCGACCAAAATTGCACTAGGTCTATAGTTTCAACCAGGCGCTCGGCTGACTCCGTAAGCTCCGACGAGCTCCGTGACATCGCGGGATGACGTCACAGCTAGTCGAGATGTCTCGTGCAGGTTGATGCTGATTATTTTTTTCAGGTCTTTCGTTTCCAACGGAAGACCTTCTACTGATTCTGTTGGTAAAGATTATTCTCTTTTTCTGCTTCCTAGACCGCAATTTTGAGGCCTCATATCTCACTCATTTTTCAAAGGATTTCGCTCAAATTTTCAGAGGTTTTAGACGTCTATAAACTCTATCAGAATGCTGACTAAAATTTTTCCTATAAACGAAAAGTTATAGGCTTTTGTTTCCAGACAAAAGAGACGGCTAAAGCTAACAGAAATTCTACTGATTTTAGATAAAAGAAGGATTGAAGTTGTGCACATCGGGTTTGTTTTTCGATTTCTCTATTCAAAATGGCGCTATATAGGGGTCAAAAATTAGAACGCTTAAAAGAACCAAAAATTACTCATATTTTGCCTTTTATCTTCTAAACTAAAAATATTTTGCTAAAATATATAGAACATAATTTGTGCAGAATAAGAGGATATTTCAAATGATACGTCAGAAAAAGGGCTGACCCCTAAATTAAGGGATCTAGAGGGGCAAAAAGTTTTTTCAGATATCTCAAAAAGCATTCAGAATTTGTTATACATCAAAGAAGCAAAGTTGTTGAAAATGTCAACTAAATCTAATGGAGTCGTCAAAATACGCACAGCTTCGTCACTCAAGGCCAAACCGGAAGTAGTCGGAAAATGCATATTTTTGCCGTTTTTAGGTAACATATGTCTCTTGGAGCTTAAAAATTAATTTTCCGTGCGTCGTCGTCACTTCCGGTCAAACCGGAAGTAGGAAAAATGGCTCATTTTTGCATAAATTAACATTATGATAGCTTTACAGGATTCATAGCATTATTGGGCATTATTTCTCATTTTTGTTAAAAATAGAAGCTACTTCCTGTCAAACAGGACGGAAGACCTACTCGTTGCTTTGCAACGAGCTTTGCTCTAGTTTTTTTTTTTGGTGTTTTTGATGGTACAACTGCGCTCGCTTCAACGGTCAAACCGTAATCATATTAGTATTAAATATTTGTGAAGATATTAATACAAATATATTTAGGTCACCTTTACCGATTTCAAATTTTTTATCAAGATTATCAAATCTTTGCAGACTTTCGGTTACATTCTTACGATCAAAAGTGTAGTTATATCCTTCTTAAGCATAAACTTGGAAGTGCATGTAAGTGCCCTTTGTATTGCACTACCCTGTATCTTAAAATTCATTTTAACTTACTCACTTTACAATATTTTTTTTTTCATAAATCGTGCAAGTCTTGTTAACCTTTTTCACAAAATGTCCCTGTCCATCCTGCTGCGCATTTCTCAGGACATTCACCAGTCACTTGATTGCAAGGTAACTCATTCAAGCAATGCCCTGCACACTGATATTTACAGCCTAATCCGTATGACCCTGATGGGCATTCTATAATGGAAAAAAAGAAATGATCTTATAGGGCTAAAACGCCAGTCGGTTTCTCTGCAAAAATACAATTTATGGAAATTTTCTCAATTCATTTCCAAAACCCTCCATAATTACAAATTTAGTTCTCCTTTCATAACCATAATATATTATTAAATATAATCTTTTCATTTTACTGAATCACATTTGAATCTTGTTTACGTTTTTCACAAAATGTCCCTATCCATCCTGCTGCACATTCATCAGGACATTCACCAGTCACGTGACTGCATGGCGCCCCATTCAGGCAATGTCCTGAACACTGATGATCACAATCTATTCCATATGATCCCGATGGGCATTCTGTCACATAAAAAAGAAAAGATTTAAAGGGCTTATAATGCCAGGCGGTTTTTATGCAAAAATACGATTAATAGTTAGTTTCTTTAAATTTATTTCTGATAATTGGGATTCAATTACATTTTATTTAATTTTTTTTTATTCTAATTAATTTTGTATTTATATATTCAACTGTCATTTTTTGTTTATTTTTTTCTTCGTAACATTTTTCTCTTTCAAATATTGCTTACGCTTTTCGCAAATTGTTCCTGTCCATCCTGCTTCACATTTATCAGGACATTCACCAGTCACGTGATTGCATTGTGAGTCACTCAAGCAATGTCCTGTACATTGATTATTACATTGCATTGTGAATCATTCAGCAATGACCGCACACCGATTATTACAGTCTAATCCGTATGACCCCGGTGAGCATTCTATAATGGAAAAAGAACAATTTTCTATTAGACTAAAAGCAACCGACTTTTTCGTTGCAAAAATACGATTTTACAGTCAGTTTCTGTAAACTGTTTTCCTTTAAACCTGTTTGATGACCAATGTTTTATTTTGAATTTTCATTACATTTACTTTTTTCATTCATATATAATTTATTTTATTTTGTTTAATTTTTCTGAATTAAATCTTGTTTACGTTTTTCACAATATGTTCCTGTCCATCCTGCTGCACATTTATCAGGACATTCACCGGTCACGTGATTGCATGTTGACTCATTCAAGCATTGTCCTGAACACTGATATTTACAGTCTGATCCATGCGACCCAAATGGGCATTCTGCCATGAAAAAAGAAAATGTTTTACAGTGCTTAACTTAATCATCAATTTTATGCAAAAATACAATTATTGATGGTAGAGTTCTTTAACCAGGTTTGATCCTGATTTCTAAAGTTTTAAATTTTTTGGTCAAGTTTATTTTAGTATCTACAAACATAGCTGAATTGAAGATCAGAACAAACATTGGGGGGTCAATATGCTTCTTTTGGCACTACAGTACATTTTATATGACCTGTTTAGCACTGAAATTTTGTCTAAACAAAAAGAGAAATATTCCACATTTTCCTTCCAAAATTTTTATCCATTTGCAATGGCAAATAAACCATAGGAAATATAAACTATTATTCTATTAAAACTCACTTCAAAATTGTGACCAAGAAAAAGTTTCAAATTACTTCGCTATTCCCATTATTTGACCTCTCTGCATTCATAAAATGTGATTTTTCTTGCATTGTGAATTAAAAAAGCGATAAAACTACTAAAAGGTCTTAAACATTGCTGAATTTAAGCAGATTGATCAAAGTTATCATTTAAAGTCAGAAATAATGACATTTGGGTTATATTGTAAATGTTAGATATTACTAAAAAGGTGTTAATTTTATGCTTTAGGACAGACGAAACGTTCCTTAATAATAGATAAAATTTTCCAAGATTTTGTCATTGAAGTATTGTTACCAAAAATGTTTACTTACAAAAATTTGAGGTATCTTACCAGGCATTTCTACAAGATCCCAGGGGTACTTTTTCTTATATATATATCTTGGGAGGAAAAATGATTTTCCAATTTCGAATGTTTAAGTGTTTGGATTTTTCAAAGAAGTTTAGAAACTGGTTTAGAAATCAGAACGTAATTAAAAATTTTGAATATTTTTCATACATTACGAAGATATACAAAACAGATTTTGAGGAACGTCTCGTCTGACCTTAAATTGGCTTTTTCTCTGGGCTTTTAGAATATATTTACTATATTTGTTGAAAAATAATGGAAGATTTCATAAGAAATAACTACACACAAATTTTAGAACCAGTATAAAACATTTCACTGCAAAAAAAAAAAAAAAACAAAAAACAAAACAAAAAACACAAAACAAAAACAAACAAAAAAAACCCCGCTCTGCATGCAACTTCCATTAAAAACAGAAATCAAAACTTAACAACAGTACTGTATATTTGTTTAAAAAAGGGAAAAAAAAGTTCTTAAAAAACCTCCGCCATAAAATATACTTCCTGGCGTATTTATTCTGACTGGATTTTGATTGCGTTTTTTTTTTCATTGAGTATTATCTAATTTCCATCGTCAAATCCAAAGTTATAATTTAAAATGATGCAGAATCTTGGAAATGAAGGTCCCGACCAAAATCTGCTCAAAAGCGCTGGATCAAACCTCCTTAAGGTCATACGCAATGTAGTTTGAACTTTATTGGGTTCTGCCCTGGAGTTGAAGAGTTCCACTAAATGAAGGACCCGTGTGCAATACTTTTAATGTCTATATATGGATTTGTACACCTCTTCTAAAACAATTTTTGATGAAAAAAAAATCTGAAATTTATGTTTTGTAATTTTTGTGTATCATTCTTTGAATAATGCAAAATTTTTCACAATTTGATATCTTTTCAAAACCCCTGCTAACGCATGCTGATTTTTTGTCTAAGAACATGTAATGGTATTGTAAGTTTAAATTTAGAATATCTTGAAAAATTATCAGTAGGTGAGGTACGTTGCGTATGTCCTTAAATTCATTCCTTAAAACATGGTATATAATTAACCATTTAAGTTTTACTTTCATTATTTTATTTAATTCATAGTTTACTTCTTCAACGTTGTTTAAGTTTCCTGTTTCAAATATTGCTTACGTTTTTCACAATATTTTCCTGTCCATCCTGCTGCACATTTATCAGGACATTCACCAGTCACGTGATTGCATGTTGACTCATTCAAGCAATATCCCTCACACTGATAATCACAGTCTAATCCGTATGACCCCGATGGACATTCTATCATGAAAATGGAGAAAATGTTCTAAGGGGCTTGAAGCAACCGACGTCTTTTAACCAAAAAAAAAAATATTTATGGCCGAGTTCTTAAGATTGATTAATAAATAATTAATCAAATCCTGGTTCATTTAAATTGATTTTTACTTTTATTCCCTTTTTTACTTATATTTTATTTGTTTTACTTTGCTTTTCTGATTCAAATCTTATTTACGTTTTTCACAAAATGTTCCGTTCCATCCTGCTGCGCATTTATCAGGACATTCACCAGTCACGTGATCGCATGATGACCCATTCAGGCAATGACCCGAACATTGATATTTACATTCTAATCCATATGACCCCGATAGACATGCTGTCATGGACAATACAAAAAAGAGAAAATGTTTTACAGGGTTTATATTATACTTATAGTTTGTAAGTTTAACATCAAAGCAGGTCACTTTTAAAGAAATGCATACATTGACTGCAGAAACCCTCCTGCCAACCGGGTTTGCATCCATAACATGTTCCATTTAAAATGTTGCACATGCTTCCCTGGCAGTTTGCAGGGCATGGAAAGTCACAATTAAAGCCATACACCCCTTCCGGACAGCCTTTCAGGAGCCAATAAGAAAAAAATAATATGAAACAGTTACTTTTATTTCATTAACTTCATTTCCATGTAGATGGTATTAATAAAGGTTATTTAAGGAAGAGTTATTTCCCCATGGTCGTCATATTGTAGGGTAATGTTTGTAGATCCCTTCATAATTCAACCAATTCAAATTTGTTATACATTTTTATCCATAATTTCAGTATTGTAAATATTTTACCTCATACATTTCTTGCATGCTTACAGTTGTTAACAGTTTCTTGCTCAAAAAAGAAAATTCATTACTTTTACCTACAAGATGGCGGCCAAGGGTTATAACTCCAAGGAAAATACGTCGTAGCTAAGGAAAACAATCTATTACTTAGGGAGAGATAATTACAAATTAGTGAAAAATTAATGGAATTTTTAAAAATGTTCTTCTTAAGAACCACTGAACCAGGAAAGATGAAACTCATGTGGAATCATCCTTAGGTAGTGTAGATTCAAGTAGTTAAAATCATTACCCCCGGGGGTTGGGCGGGGACACAATGGCCGACCAAAGTTTTACATGGAAATATAAAGGAAAATTCTTTTAAAATCTTCTTTTCATGAATAACAAAGTCATAATTGGTCATATTTATATGGAAGTATCCTCAGGTAGTGTAGATTCAAGTTTGTGCAAATTATACCCTCTCCCCTTTAAGGAATGGTTGGGACTACTTTTGGGTTTAAACTTTTCAATAATAAACTAATTTTTATGCTTGCCATAGTGCTCAGGTTAGTGATGTGGCCCATGGGCCTCTTTTTTTGTTTTACTCTGTTAAATCCGAAGAAAATTGTTTATCCCTACACAAAATTTGTTTCTCAAGTCGGATTAGAGAGGTTTCACTGTAGCAAATAAACTATTTTGAAGCCAAGTTTTAAATAATACATATCTGCTGTATTATAAGGCTATGCTGCCGTTCCATACTAACCTAAGACAATCACTTCGCATAATTCGGTTATAGATGTCAATTCATACCACACAGGGTATGGTGTTCGTGGTAACCTTTCGTTATAGTAAAATACGTATCGTGCATGACCGGAACACGTGACATTGATGTCCAGTGGAGGTAGCTCTGGACCATCCTTATAACACAGCGATCCACTTCCAATACTTGTAGAATTTGATAAATAGAGTGAAAATCCAGCAAAGCGACCCCTTTGTACCAATTCTAAAAGAAAGAGACGGAAATGCTAACACGTGTGATTATCCAAAAGCTTGGACGAGAAATATTCTTACAAAAATGATGGTGAAAACAGTAGTTTTTGGATTTTTTTCTTATTCGATTAACAAAAAAAATGTGAACAGTGAAAAAATAAAAATTAAGCAAGAGTTTATCTTTGTGAAGGCATTTCTGTCATTGATCTTCATTAATTTTATACTTATATTACATTGTATACTCCATTAAAATTATTATTGTTATTTATAGCAACTACTTTCTGTAAATTTAAGCCCAGTGTAATAGTCATCCTCGGATTTATTTCTTTTTATTTTATGTACAAGTGCGAATTTGTACTTAAGAATGAAAACAAAGGTATGATATTCATTATATATTTGAAATAAATTTAAAATATCATATTTGTCGTATATGTAGTCAAATGTCAGTATATTATTATTCATTTTTTAAATGTAGTGTCTGTGAATCATAAATCCAACATATTTGTATTTTCGACTAATTATATTTTACATTTAGATCTTATCACTTACTTCTAAAGCAAGACGCATGCAAGCTATGATTCATGGACATTTCCAAATACCATATTGTGCATCAATATTTGTCGTAGTCCCAAACAGAATGCGGACTTCCTGCACGTTGTAGATTCTACATACCACCAGGTTTTCCCAGAACCTGTGGAAGGAAGGATTGGTCTTGTTCTTGTACATGTGTCAAAACGTCTATCCAATGTAGTGTTTGAATGTGCGAATAATTCACAATATCTTGCCTGGCACCATGGTCCCTCTTTCTGCTGAGCGGATTTGTTGAATGAAAGATCCTCTAGAACAAGAAAAAACATGCAAAATGCTTACTAGAAAAGAAGCTTTTGAAATAATATTTTTGAAACCCGCTTTTATTGCCAACATATTATTTATCAAAAAGTATTTGTTTTGGAGTTCGGTGGTAACTTTTATTCCACTTTTATATTCAGTGTTTATAAGTTAGAGATCAATATTAAAGCATTGAATCATTATTTTTGTAAGTGCAAGTCTCATAACTGCAAAGGTATGTACAATCAAACTGAGTAACGCCTGTTTGCGTCCAGTTATAAAAATTTGTTTGCACCAACGTTGCAATTATGAGAAATATCTTTCAACAGATAATGCTTGTATTGCTATGAATTCAAACAAGATTTATAATTCAAAATTTATTTTTTATCCTTTGGGTAAAACAATTAATGAAAAAGCCAAAAGTGAGCGTGATTTTCGATTTATGCTCATGATGTGGCACTTTCACGAAGTTTAACGTTTGTGCCTTAAAAATAAAACACATTCTTTGACCTTCTGACCCCTTTAACGTGTTATGATGTTTTGAATGAATTACTTTCCACACATTTTATATCCAAAACATAATTATATGAACAGATAATTTAGTATAGGTTTTTTTTAAACAGTTAAAAAATTGTAGTGAATGAACAGGATCTACCTACAGTGTAGCAGTTCGGGATATTTGACATGCATGGAAGCAGATATGAATTAAGCAGTGATTCATTTCCAGTGACGTATAGTGAAACTCCCCCAGTTTTAAGATTATCTCTTACAGACTGGCTATAAAATGAGACTTGGATCGGAACATTGGCATTTTACAGTGAGATTTCTCACTTACGAATATCTTCTGTATTGTGAAACTTGAGATTCCTCACGATATAATCAGTCTTCTGGAGGAATTTATTCTAACATTTTAAGTCCCTCTTCTCCCTTTCACAAGGAGACTTCCCCTGAAATGTTGTATCGTTCAGATATTTTTTGTAGGGGCTGCCTTATTCATGTAAACACCCAGCTGCTAACAGAAACTTATTTGCAGGCCACCATATAGGCTTACAACATTTTTACCTAGTACGCTTCAGTATGCATACAATATGATGGATATACTGTATAGTATATAAATTATTAAGTAATGTTACTTGTAGATTTTATGATCTATGGTATAATCAAAGCGCATGAAAATAATAGTTATAACTGAAATACATAAAACACTAGATGAGGTGTCTTATAGTTTATGTTTTAAATACGCGTAAAATTAATTATCTTGGCGGAAATTTTAAAATCAAATTTAAAAAAAAAGAACCTTTAGGTATATCAAAACGTTCGGGAACTAGAACCCTAAAATAAAAACAAAATAAAATAATGCATATCCTGGAATAAAAAAATAATAAAATCACTATGAAATTAATTTTCGGCGTATAAGCTTTTTATAAAAAAAAAAAGGAAGTATTCCGCAAAGAAACATAAATATACCACCAAAAGCGGGAGTTCTGGGCAGGAAATATGTATTTTCTATGTATGGACTTTATGTATCTATTTATTTTCTTGCTTCTGCCAAAAAAAAAAAAAAAAAAAAAAAAAAAAACCAACAACAGCTGCATGTCAATATATTCCTACACTGATATCTCCGTACGGAAAAGGAAGTTATTATATCTGCACGGACATTGTCTTATGTATACATCATGACTTCCTTTTCCTTACAGATGGTTTATTTTGTCCAGTGCACCGTGAAATAAACAGTTTATTAATACAAGCTCGGGGTGAAATTTCTAAAAATGTATCTAAAAATTATAATTATTTATTCACAGATTTCTCCAAAGAAAAAACCCTTCCTTGTTATTTCTCTTTAGAAAGAAAGACATTTCTGAAAATTTGAAAAATCACACATTCTTAATGACTCTCCTTTGTTGATGAAAGATTTAATGTCACGTCGACGGTAATATTTTGTTTTTTCCTCATAGCAAAATAATTTACTGATGTAAGCATCATACAAACTTTCTCGATTTTAAGCCCCAATTTAATTGAAGAAGGGAGGACATATTGCTTTGCAGCTGTCTGTCGGTCCACAAAGTTTCCGTTCATTTTCTTTACAGGGATTGCACATTCTGGAAGAAATTCGGCAAACAGATTTATAAGAATATCTAAATCTAGTTCTGTTTAGAATAGGATCAAGCAAATTTTAAGAGATAAATGCCCCTTGGAATTCTGATTATTTGCGGTTTCCGTTCATTTGGAATACAAATTTATCGTGAGAATACCTAGGTCATAATACATTTTGGTTACGATCGAGAAATTTTGACAGAATAATATGTACCGGTATGTCCATTGAACATGAAACAAATTTTAATTTTTTTTCAGTGTCTGTTCACTTTCTTCGCATTCATGTCCATCGGGAAGGGTATAAGTGTTCACACCCATCTTCTGTTTTTTTCTCCTAGCAATCGTGTTACACTTGATAATTGCCATGATGATGCGGAACATATATGAAGATATGATTGAATCATGTCGTATTTCTTTTCTTTTCTTTTAAATACTTTTTTTTTCCTTTGAGCATTCCTTTGTCTATTTAAAAAGCATACATAATAAACCCTACTGGAAGTGAAGAAAAAGTGAAGAAAAAAGGTACGTATTGAGGCTTTGAAAAGTTGTACGTGTTTCAATATTAGTTTTCTAAAAGAGGTTGCGGTTTATCTCAATCAAACAATACTGTTTAGTTTTGTATCAAACCGTTGCACTATGTAATGAGGGGAATGATTAATTCAGATAACGCAATAATTGTTTCTGTTTGTTTCTTGCTTTCTTGAATTCAAAACATCATTGTCGCTTATTAACTAAAACGTTTGCTCTGTGTTCGGAACGTTCTGGATTCAGGTGCCGGATGAAATTGACCAAAGTGGAAAAAAAATCAATTATACCTTTGCCATGAATACTAAAAAGTGAAAGTGCAAGTCCTGCTGATGAAACTTTAAATTCAGAAGCCTTGCCGTTTGTCCGATAAAGATCCAAATGGCACCGAGTGCCGAGTTAATGTCTAAATTTAAAGCCCTTGGCCGTTAACTGTGACGTCTCTAAATTAATGAAAAATTTTCGATTGAGACTTTAAACAACATACAATTAATCTAGTGCATTCATTTAAAGTATATAAAATGCTTGAAATTTACTGATATTGACAATCAATTCTCACAAACATTTATATCTGTTTTATGTCTTTTCTTAAACACATGAAGCATATTCCAACTCTCTTCTTTATAAATAAATATAAGTAGGCTGTTCTTTAATTAGTGATACATGTAGGTCAGTCCTGCTGCCTGTCTGATATCAACTGTCAAGAATGCATTATGTCGCCCTTTGGTGCACTCTTACTTTTTCATACATACAGAGCTTCTTGGTAACAAATGCAGATTGAACTGTTTTTCTAAAATCGAAGGTCAAGGGAAATCCTAATTGAGTGTTTTTTTGAAGAATGTAAGACATTCTGTTTTATTCACTACGTCCTACAACCCAATTAATGTTATTTTTCGATATGTTTACCACTTTAAATCCCCAGACCCATTGCGTAAAACTAAATTATTCATGCGACATTGCAGAAACATTACGAACTATTGAACTTCAAAAAGCAATCTCATAGTAAATTAAATCTTTAAAACATTACGATAAAAATATTTAAAACATACCATAGCCACTGATGAAAGTAAGCTGTCTCAGCAAAAATAAATTGATTATGACCATTCCAGGCAGGTGAGTCATTCTCGTTACTTCATATACATGGACTAATGATGATTTCAGCTGATGTTTAGCAGATAAAATAAATTGGAGATGCTTGATACCGATTAAAAATGGAACAGGGTAGGAAAGTCTCGTCACGTGATTCCAAAGATTTAAAGCGAAAAACTTACTTCCGAGAAGTTGCCTCTAATTCATATCAAAAGTTTCTTCTTCGAAAGCAAGCAAATATTATCGCGAGAGCTTGGTTGTTACTGTTTGTGTGCAAGGGTCAAAGAATGAGAGACAAACTTTACAAAGTGCAGTACAAAAATATAATTTTTTTTATTCTGTTTTAAGAATAATCCAGGACATCTGCATCAACGCCTAGGAAATTGTTAAAAAATTGTGTAGTGTTGAAGAATTAAAGATATGGATATATCAAACAGTATTCAAGCTACATGTAAGAAAAACACCACAGTGGCTTACTGAAATGGGAAGAGAACATACGAATGATATATTTAGAAAGATAAAATCGATTACAAAGTTTAGATATCATCCTAAAATTTGAGTTAAACTCATTTTAAAAAGAATGGCAAATCAATGCATAAATATATTTTAGAATTAGACCCATTTAGAGTGCAGCATATTATGTAGAAGCTTTCTGCTACCTGAACTAATATTGAAAGCAACAGTTCATATATTTATTTTAATTTTTGCCTCATTCCATCTTTACATTTAAAAATGAAATATTGAAAAACGAGACGTACATGTTACTAAAGACATCATATGTAGGCACAGCCGTTAAACCTGCAGGAAGTAACATGTACATGTAGGATAACGTTCGGGAAGAAAATTTTCTCTTGATGATTATATTTTGTTTGAGATCTTAACACAAAATATACGGAGGCCGGTAGGTTTTAGGTAGAACAAGTATTTTATCTGTTGACTGCCACATAAATAAGTATCTGCAGATTAAAGATATATTGTGGTAGTCTGAATACTTCTCTAGCGGTCGCCATATAATTTCAAGCTGCTGCCAGATAATTACCTAACCGTCGCCAGACTGGTTATTTACAGTTTATGTTGCAATCGCCAGATATTTTTTTCTTTCTAGTACTTACCGGCTTCCGTAAAAATCAAATGTAGTATGAATTTATATTTCAAGAGTTTTAAAAGATGCTTCTTTTTTTGGTTAGTTATATTAATGGTGATAATTCATTCCCTTTTCCAAAGTTATAAAAAGAGACACATTTGAAAGATAAAATGTTTTATTATTTTATTTATAAACATAAACAAAAACCATTGAACAAAAAGAAAAAGACAAATATATACACAAAGTACACTCTTTCTTGTAATAATCAAAATATGATGTCGCTTCTGTGATTCTTTTATCAAAAGATCTAGTAAAAATAAAAGCAATTCATCAGATTGATGCAAAACATAAAAAAACCACCTTAACAGTTGGATTAGAGTACAAAAAAGCAACAAAAAAAAAACATTTGCATACATGTACATGTATCACACAAAATAGACAAAGACAAAGACAAAACCAGAAAAATCACTTTTGTTAAAATCGGAATAATAAAATGAATCAGCTTCATGAAATACAATAAATATGTGTCATGTTTTAGAATACACTGGCAAAGCAATGTAATAGAAAAAAAGAATTGAATATATCTCTTAATTGCGTAGACCTATTAGACCATATATAAGTTAAGGTTAGACCGGATGCCATGGACATACGTCAGGCTACGTGTGCGGGAGAATGCTAGGGAGTTCGACGACAACTTGCCCGTAGAATAATTCGCCCTATTCGTATTAGAATATGCCATCCATTGGCATATCTCGCTTTTTGAATCGGCAAATCGTATTTATTTACTCATAGGTGCATCCGAATTTCTCTATAATACACAAACTGAACATTGATTCCATGGCACAAGCATTTTAAAAAGTAGGAAGAATTTGCAGACTATAGATAACATAACAACTTGAATTAAAAACGTCATTCACCGAATAGTTCTGAGTTTTAAAAGATAAAACAAGTTTTCACCTGCATGAGTTTTGTGCGCTAGGGATTGCAAAATAATTTGATATTCAGTAATCCAAATACAGCTTGATACAGGTCTGTGGCAACGATTGTCCATGTGAAGGAGGGGGGGGGGCTCCGGAAAAAGAAATCTGCGTAATACAGGTACCATCAGATCTATTTTTCAAATGATAGATTCCTTCCGTAGTAATCCAGACAGATGTCAAACCCCAGTCATTATCGGTTACATGAACCAAAATAGCCCGATTTTTTAATACAAAAGTATAGCCCAATCAGAGATGAAATTTTACAATTTTACTATGAAAGTACTATCAGTCAGGCAGATCATTGTAGAAAATGTGAACGAACATACATGAATATTCACTAATCCTCGAATTTTTCTTTAATTTAATTTAATTTTGTTTAGAACCACATGCATATGGTCCAGTATTATAGTCCCTTTTTAAGGACGGCAACTTGTTGAATCTTTTACTGAAATGCGAAAACGCAATCATACTTAGACGTTCAGTTTCCTCATAGTATTCAATCTTTGCTAGAAGCAAACCTCAGAACAGAGGTAGGTTCAGGTGCCATTAAGAACTAACATGTGGTTTCTCTGGACGACCGATCACGCCATTTTATAAAATATCGGATAAAAAGAAAATTGCCAACATAATTTTCTTTTAAAATTGTTTGCATATTACATTGTAAATGAATAATTAAAGATGAATATTTTAAAGGGAAAACTTTATATCTCTACACAATTTTAATATGTATTTTCAGGAAACGAGCAATAGCTATATTGTAACTAATTATAATATAGGTTCATATGAAGGCTCTTGTTGACATCCATCAAATTTTAAAACCAAGATCTATGAAAGTTAAATATAAATATAATATGATTAAAATTGAGCATTTTACACTGAACAAACATATTAATCAGTGTAGTTGTTCTGCTGACAAATTTTTGACAAGGGAGGAAGCTTCTAAGATTGGTAAAGATGCAGAAGTTGGTGTAGAATGACTGTCAATCTAGTAATCATACACGTTTCCAGCTGAAAAAAAGTAGAATGAATTATTAAAGAAAAGTTGCATTGTAACTTAATTTTTATAAGTTGCTTCTTTTTTGCTTTCTGTAATAAATTCTATTCGCTCTGTGTTTACGTCGGCTTGCAATTTTGTTATAATACTATTACTTTAAGCAACCTTTCATATTTCGTATGAAATTTCATTTATTTTGTTTTCAAGCAGGCAACAAACCTCATATTTAATTTGCCACACATGAAGCATGAAATTTATTACATGATAAACATTTAATGTATTAGTGCCATTAGTAATTTTTTTCAGCGGTTATTTATTAAATGATAAACAATTTATGTATTAGTGCAATTAGTAAACTTTTTTTTCAAATTATTGAGTAAGGGCAACATACATGAACGTGTGTAAGACACGGTTGGGTACGTTGGTCTGACAGCGATAATGTGGTGATTCGACTTCTTGCAGAGTTTAACACAACTGACCAAGATGCACACGAGGAAGAGAAACCCCACAACACCTCCAATCGCACCTCCAGCTGCCGCTCCTGATGACGAATAACCGCTGTAAATAGAATTTTAAGTGTTTTTAACACCCTTCCCCGCAGTCACGCATTTAACGCATATACCATTTCCTATTTCTAACGCAAAATTACGCATTTACCGTTTCCCCGCAATCACGCATTTTCACGCACTTGAAAAAGTTCATTTAATCTTCAATTTATTGCCAAATTCCAACTATTTTATACTTGCTTGAATCTCATAAAATAAGAAAAGTTATTTTCTAATTAAAATATTATTTCAGAATATTATTTACGCTAAACTTTAGAGAAATTTGTACCCCGTTATAAAGTGCTTGCGGGGAAATGGTAAAGTAATATTTCTATGACGAGAGGATTCAATGTGTGTTGCATAGTAATGCTGTAAGTTGTAAAGAGTTAATTTAAACATTGTCACAAATATTTTTTTTTAAAATACTGAATCTTTCTTGCTGTATTATGAATAATTGCATGGCGGATTAAAGGTACAATTGAAAATTAAAAAAATGATTTATGAACTATTACGGATTATTATACAATTTGTCTTATGTGTGTCAGTGATAATACTGAAATATTTAAATTGATTTTCTTTTTTTTAATATAATGAAGTCAATTCTTGATGATTTTTAATTTTTTTTTTAGATCAAAGGTACCTTAATATGCATTCGGAATGTTTCTGCATTTAGAAAAATATCTTTATTAGAAATGCGTTTCAGTTTAAATATTTAAACTATCTATACATTTATAGTTCTTGATAAATTTTCACTCATATGAAAACAACAGGACTTGCCGATGGACAGATGCAAATTTTGCCTTTCTCGAAATGTGGCAGCCATGTTTCTTGTTATAGAATTATTATACATACATATACACGAAGATTAACATTAACGTTGTCCTAACATATTTTCTTTGTTCTTTTTCAATATTGATCAATACAATTATTTACGCATAAAGCAGTGAAAACCCCCACCTCACCCCCCAAAAAAGAGAAAGATAAAGGGGTTTTAAGTTAAAAATTATAAATATTTACTAAATATCAATACAGAGGGAGTTTTAAAATTTAAAACAATTTGTCAAATGTCAAAGTCATTTAATTACAAGTTCTGCACGTTCTACTTTCTGGAAGACGTTAGCTTTCGGGAAGTCCCCTCCAAACAATTATAAATGTAACCTCCACTAAAATTCGGGAAATTCTTTCTACACTTTACAAATAATTGGTAATGGGGAAAATACAAGTAACGTGTATAGAAAAAAAATAAGACTAAACAAGGGTTTATTTTTAAAACAAAAAAAGAAAAAAAAAAATACATAAATTTATGTTAAACAATAGTGCCTAAAAAATTATACAGGTATATACCGATATCGGGTTTCTTCAAGGCAAATGGATTTGAAACACAAGAGTCAGAGATCTTGATTCCAGTTCCTATGAGCTAAACTGTAGATAATTATCCAAAGCCTTATATTTTATGCCTCATTTTGAAAATTTACTCTGAAGATTGGGTTAGCTTTGGTAGCGTGATTTTTAAAACACCTGTTTCCCTATTTCATCTCTTTTTTGTGTACGAGGGACATTCAATAAATAATGTCATCAGCTTGATGACACACAACATAAAAATTATATGCCATTAACTTTCTCTAAATTTTAAATTTCTAATGAGTTGATAACAGTTAACATGTACGTGACGGCTCTTCATCACATACTTCCATTGTGAGAAGCTGGAAAACATGGGCTACTCGAGACACTGCATTTAAATTGAATAGTCAAGAATCAGTATAGTGAAATTTAACGCTTCATTAAAACTGCTGTAAAACTTGTAAAAAATCCCAAAGATATATTAATTAAAATGTTTAATTTACAGCAACCAATGCCTGTTTTATACACACATGAGCAGGTGGATTTCAATAAACAAAATAATTTAATGCGCATCAAAAATGGGTACCGCCCTTGGCTACAAGGACATACAAGAACCAATATATATTTTCGAAATTTCAACAAATTATCACTGAGTATGTTTGACTGACTTTAAGACACATAGCAAATTTGATAAACATCATTATGGGGGTAGTTCTTACTTTTTAAGGAAACATTTGATAGTAAAAAAGTTTATGCTCAAACGTCACCCAATATTTTGAAAAATGAGTGAAAACGACAGCGTGTAGGAAAATCTAAACACTTAATTTAAAAAAAAAATAAATAAAAAAAAATGTACTCATCCATGTTTGTCTGAAATTCAAACAGATAATGAAACTTGAATCAATTTTGTTTTAAACCCTCAAAACAAATTTACAATGAAATACACTTGACAAACCAGAAAATGGCTAAAAAGAGCAAAGAATTGGAAGAGCACAAAACAGTTTTATATGCTATTTTCTTAAATATTAGTCGTCTTGTTTTTAACTTCTTATTGGGGAAGTAATTTCAATTTCTGGAAGAGTCTAAAAAGCAAAATGTTTGCAAAAAAGTAAAAGGTTTATGAGAGGAAAGAGCCAGAATTAGGAATTCACTACATTAAATTTCTTCATGTCAGCGTCCAAACCCAGACTATGAAGAGTAAAGGAGTTCTGGGGTCAAAAAGAAATTTAATGTTTTGTCACACCAACAATACTGGGCAGCACTTTCAACGTTTGACTTGTTTCATTTCCCAAACTTGTAAAAAAAAACCTTTCAGAAAGAAAAAGCAAGTACAGGAAACCATGGGATCTGCCATATTCCAGAATACGAAGGGTCATACTCAAAAATGTGTTCAAAAACAATTATGAATTGAATAAAAATGTTGCGGGCATGTGTTTTCATTCAAAGAGAATATTTTATTTTAATCACTAGGACTAAATCATAGAAAAGCGTGTTTTTGTTTCTTTCCGAGCACCTATGACATTATTTAGTGAACGTCCCTCGTATAGTTCAAATCAGGATTGCAATCAAAACACCAGATGTATTCAGATTTCCATATAGAGTATAAAATATAGATTAAAAATGTTCGCAATTTAAAAAGTAAATACAGATTTAATAATTACACCCATAACGCGGGTTTGTTAAGGCAGCACATGGATCAGAATTCGGCGAATTAAACTTTTTTAAATACTAGGTAACACTAATAAATCGGAAAAACCATGGATAAAACTTTTGCTATCATCATGCATTCTATAGACTTCAATGGGACTGTACTACAGGAAGCAATTCACCACGACGTCACCACGTCACGTCTATAATTAGAAAAAATGCCTTAATGAAAAAGTGAAAAGTTCAACACAACCCCGGGGATAATTAATTTCAATTTGTAAAAATAGTTATGTAAAAGTATCTCTGTGCCATGAAAAGTGCTGCTAGAATCCTACTGTCCTATCACAGAAATAATTATTCAACACTTTCGGACAAAACCTTCCCAAAATTTTTACATTTTGTTCATAAAATCGGAAAAAATTGCATTAATTCCCGTAAACCATACGATTCTAGCAGCACTTTCCAAAATCATTAGAATAAAAATTTTAGATAGAAACAAAAATGAAGTTTCAAAGTGTGCGGCGTAGTGTTGAACTTTTGCATCTTTTTTGTTACGAACGACAGAGGAAAGGCTGATCGGCAAGTAAACCCCCTGCCAGCTTTAATTTTACGAATAAATTGTAGAAATATATTAGCATACCTTATTCATAAGCTTTATTCCCACATGAATCACACATGATATTCATTCTAAATGCTTTTAAACTCCGATTTCTTGTGATTGCATGAATTCTCGTTACGTTTTTACTTTCACTCTGCAACTGCATGATCTACAGTTATGACGTCACGGGTTTGGTATTTAACCTCTGTGACAAATACAGAGACCCAGAAACGACAAAATTCCGTTTATATTATGCCTCTCCATATTTTGATTAATTTTTACGACCTCAAATCAATCTAAGATATCAATTTTAAGAAATTGCAATTGTTATCTCTACACTTCACGTCATATAGCTTACCATGACGTCATATTATATAGACAAGTGGAATATTTTGTTGTAACCTTAACATACCTGCGAAATTGATTCTGAATAAAAAATATTAATAGTTTAAACGTTTTGTCGAATAGATTTAAATCAAATGAATTTACATGTTAATAAAAGAAAGAATTCTTACGTCGCACGCGACTCGCAGTGTCTCTGTTCTTGTGTCGCGAAACAAGGAATTGACACCTTTGGCGCGAGTGCGAATCCCGCTGTGGGACTTGGAAAATGGTCGTTCGATGAGACCGTATAAACTGGGGTCCCGTGTTGCAGTAGATGCTGACACGAAAATTGGGCTCTACCTGCTCAATGGCCTTGAGGTCCGAGGGTCAAAATTTTCAGCTCTCTCCCAGCAATTGCTGGCGCCTCCATTTTAATGAAAAATTATCGAAGGGCATCAAATAACAAATAATCAAATTTAATCTGAAATTCAATTTATGAATTTGAGAAAAGTCATTTTACAGGGGTTTTTTAAACCGGTAATAGCGGTATGTTTTTCTAATTTTTTAAAAGATGTTTATTTTGGATTCTATTTAACAATTGTTGTTCCTAATGAAAGAAATAAAACAAACTCTAATTATAAATAAAATAGACCAATGAATGAATGTTCCTTGTACAGTATTAATCTAAGAACTCTCTCTACACTGCACACTAACGAGTTCTGATTCTAAGGTATTTTTCTGCACTTAAAGTGATCTGCCCCTAGATCTAAATTCTAAAAGATGGTAATTTACAACATATTACTCAATTTGTAATTAATGCAAGTATTTTTAACATTTTAAAAGGCCAAGATAAATTAGCTGAACGTGTTTTTGCATGTTTTTTCTTTATTGAAATTTAACAGTGATTTCTTTTCACTGATACTGTGTTGTCTTTAAACATTTTTCCCGGGAGTAAATGCCACGCAACCTGCAGTGAATATTAGATAAATAAGCTTAACATTAACTCCTTTATACGATATATTTTTCTCAATGTCCAAAAAAAAATTGGACTTGTGTAGAGAGGGTCCTTAAACAATAAAATGCTTTCTTTGTTTGTTATTACTGGAATTAACGGAAGCAGCGACCGTTAATTCCAGTAATAACAAACAAAGAAAGACATTTTATTGTTTATGTTTATATCTCTTTAAATAATCATTTAAAGGAGGATTAAAAAATTAATTATTGTATTAATGATGCGAACGTTTCATTGATGGAACAGCCACTGATCAAGAAATCTGTACAGGCGACATGCCGACTGTAGTTCATGCAGTGATTAACGCAATGGGTTTCCTTAAGAAATAAAGGAGAAAATATTCAGTGGATGTAAATATATTAAAAATAACGCACCTGCTATAGTCGTAGTAGTAGTAATAATAATAGTAGATGCATTTATAGTATATGTATCCGGAATAGGAATTATAATAGTAGTAGCAATATCTCACACTTTGACATTGATCCAAACCTACAAAGAAAAACAAAAACAAGTTTCTGAAGGAAATAATACTTTTTAAGAACAGATGGAAACGAAAAAATTCGTTTCAAATATAAAAAAAAAATATGTAGTTGAATTACTTACAAATTAATAGAATAAATTTCAGAATGGTAAACAACTGATTGCTTCTAAAATTTATGAAGTTACCCATGCTGACTGAAGTGGACGGTGTAAGTTTAGTCTGAAATGTGAGACTTTATACTTTGTCTTATATATTTGTTACATTATGTTCCAGTTCAAATGAACGTAACAACGAGTGTAGAAACAAAAAAGTCTTTCAAAAACTGTTTAAATTACAAGCAAGTTCAAGGTTACATGGATATTGGAAATAACGGGGATTTTTTAAAGGCTGTCTTATGAATATTATTGGTCACGTATTCTGAAGATCAGACACAGATAATCATAGTTAGGTGCAGATGTACCTTTTCTCCAAACAGAGAATAAAGAAGCACAACACATTGAAATCAATATTTGATCAAAAGCAATCGGTTTATGGAACATTGAAAAGAATCAATAAAATGCTTGTTTCCATGAAAAATCAAATTTTCTATCTAATGTATAGTAATAAAATTATCGTTAAAAATTTTCAACTGCATTTAAATTTCATGAATTCATTATTATTCTAATGATTTCTATTGGAAATTAAAAGAATCAATAAAATGCTTATTTCCATGAAAAAATAAACTTTCTATCTAATATGTAGTAATAAAATTTTGTACGAATAAGAACAAAATATTATTGTTAGAAATTTTTAACTGCATCTAAATTTTATGAATTCATTATTATTCAAATGATTTCTATTTTTTTATGGTAATAAATTGACGTTATAATAGTATAAAAATAGCTGTTCAATGTTCCATTAAACGATTGCTTTAAATTTTTGTATATAAACCAAAACCACAAAAAGTCTATTGTTGAACTTTAGTTTGTCTGAAAAAACCCTCTGAAATAATAGATTTTTTCTTAGATCTTTTTTTAAAAAAAAGGAATGTATATAGATTATACATTTAAACATTTTATCCAATCCATATTACATACATATAAAATGTAGAAGTGCATTTGCCAAATCTATGAAATTATTCATTTCTGGTTAGACTTATATTTCTTAATTTGAATTCAATGTTCCATTAAACGATTGCTTTAAATTTTGGTATATAAACCAAAACAACAAAAAGTCTATTGTTGAAGTTAAATTTGTCTGCAAGTACCCTCTGAAATAATAGATTTTCTCTTAGATCTTTTTTTTTTAAATGGAATGTAGATAGATTATACAGGGTGTCCCATAATAAATGATACCATTTTAAATTATTGTCAGAAACGCATGTTTTGACCAATTTCTTTGAAATTTGCATCATTAAATATTTGAGTAAATACAACTTTTAGCAACTAATAATTTCAGTTAAAAAATCTCACAATGTTGGAATAATGAAGCCATATAATTACGTAAAAAATTGCTAAAAATAACATTTCAATCAAAATGGATTTATCAAACAGGCTGGGTACCCTCATTTCAAAACTATAATTATCAATTCCAGTCTTAAAATATTGTTACAAAACCTAAGTCTAAATCATAAATTCATATAAAAGGGTACTTTCCAATGAAAATCTAGTTTATTGCTAAATTATTACTAAAGAAAATCCCATCTTTGTCTTAAGTTATGGAATTTTGTGTAATATCTAGACATGATCATTACCCAGATTGGACATCATTTAGAGGACATAATTTAAAAACCATCATCATTTTTCAAAGTGATCTCATTTTGTCATGTTCTTTTTAATGTCCCTCAAATTGTGTGAATAAAATTGGACGGTATATGCAATGTTTATAGTGCATTTGTTGTAATTCAATATCCATTACATTATATTTTATATAATCATGAGATGGTATCATATATTCTGGAACACCCTGTACATTTAAACATTTTATCCAATCCATATTACATACATATACAATGTAGAAGTGCATTTGCCAAATCTATGAAATTATTCATTTTTGGTTAGACTTACATTTCTTAATTTGAATTCTTTTGAAATATTTTTTTCAAAAGCAAGAAATCTCTCGGTTTTAAAGTAGTTCTAATATTGTATTGTTTTAATAAATTAAGTTATTTTTTATGTAGATTTCGTTGCGTTTTTTCTTTTATCCAGTTTTTTTTTTTCTTTAATCCTTAAAATCTAACATAGAATCTATCGCTGGAAATACTAATAATCTAAAGATATTCTTAAAAAGGTTTACTCGAAAACAAAAAAAACTTTCTTTATGATGAAAGGAATTGAGAGGTTAATGAGTAGTGAAAATGTTAAAAAAAAAAAATGACGACTCTCAACGGGGGTAAATACATGTAGGGTGAGTTCACCATGCATCGGACACATACCTTGCTTCGGACAACTTTAGGCAATAAACTCTTTTTCAACTTAAGAGTTCTGTGTATTTATTTGTTTCTGTCATAAAGACGAAGATTTAATTTTTTTAATGATACCGATTGTGTTTACAGTGGACCCCCATTTATCCGGGCGCTTTGGTTCCCAGTCAATTTGTCCGGATATGTGAAGCATCCGGATATCTGAATCACCAATTAAACAAGACAGAATAACATTTAAAAATTTCGTTCCGATGAAAAATCGTCCGGATACTGAAGCATCCGGATATCTGGCGTCCGGATATCTGAAGGTCCACTGTATCATGTTGTGATGAAAATACCCCGCAAATGGCCTTGAAGTTACGTCATATTTTACATCATCAAAGGGGAATAACCAGAAATTTATGATTTTGCAATTTTTAGAGTTATCGTTCTTTTAAATTCGACTTCCACGGAACGAGTCGGACTTTGGTGAATTTTGTCAGGGATTGGTAATTTTACATAAATTATAAAGAAATTTCACTTCAATGTTTGTTTAATTCTTATCAGAGCTGGTTTTTACTAGTGTGCTATTTTCACCGTACATCGGACACAATTTAACCATGCATCGGACACTTTTCGATGCAAAGGTAAGCACTACCATTTTCATACAGAACCCAGCTGACAGCTGTTTTTTGTGGAAAAAGAAAATAAAAACTCTATATTTTCAGTCAAAATACAAGTTATCGATATATGACGTCTGGAATTTTAGTCAATTTATTTCTACAAACCAGAGTATGATAAACCATGAGAAAAAGGCGCGAATTACCGCATTATAAGCACTTTAAAGCATTTCTAAGGTAGAGTGAGGTCTCGGGAATCGTTCTACAATTGTGCAATAATATCGTCCATTAAAATAAAGTTGAGGGTTATTTCTTAGATAAAAGATGAAAATATATCCATATCAAGGATTTTAAAGCACTGTGATAAAGGTATGATGTTTTCCCGGTCTCCATACCGTCTGTCCGATGCATGGTGAACAACGTCCGATCCATGTTGAATTTTCAGTTTTTAGGTCACCTGAGTAAACTCAGGTGACCTATTGCTATCACTTTTCGTCCGTCGTCGTTCGTCGTTCGTCGTGCGTTAACATTTGAACATTTTTAGCTTCTTCTCTGCAACCACTGAACCAATTTCAACCAAATTTGGCACAAAGCATCTATGGGTGAAGGGGAACAAAAATTGTGAATTTCATGGTCCCTGCCCCCCTGGGGCCTGGGGGTGGGGCAAAAACCACTAAAATTAGTGCAATCTTTAAAAACCTTCTTCTTTACTCCTGGACATCAAGCAGTCAAACTGTTTGCATGATTGTAATCAGCATTGAGTCCTCTACCAAAATTGTGAAATTCATGGCCCCGGGGGCATGGGTTCTAGTGCTAGGGTGGGGCCAAATAAGTATATAGTGAAAATGCATTATTTCTTTGAAAATCTTCTTCTCTGCTACTGGGTATTAAATAAACCTACTAAGTACATAGTTATGATGAGCAAGAGTGCCTCTACCAAAATTGTGAATTTTATGGCCCCAGGGTCAGGGGTTCTGGTGTAAGGGTGGGGCTCTATAGATTATAATAGTGAAATTACATGAATTCTTTGAAAATCTTCTACTCTGCTCCTGGGTATTAAATAAACTAACTAAGTGCATAGTTATGATGAGCAAGAGTGCCTCTACCAAAATTGTGAATTTTATGGCCCCAGGGTCAGGGGTTCTGGTGTAAGGGGGGGTCTATAGATTATATAGTGAAAATACATAAATTCTTTGAAAATCTTCTTCTCTGCTCCTAGGAATGAAATAAACTAATTACATAGTTATGATGAGCAAGAATACCTCTACCAAAATTGTGAATTTTATGGCCCTAGGGTCAGGGGTTCTAGTGATAGGGCGGGGCTATATTGATTATATAGAGAAAATACATTGAATCTTTGAAAGTTTTCTTCTCTGCTCCTTGGTATTAAGCAGATGAACTACCTATATAGTTATGATGAGCAAGGGTACTTATCTTCCAGAATTGTGATTTTCAAGGCCCCAGGGTCAGGGGTACCATAAAGAAGGGGGGTGCTGTACTTATATACTGAAACTGGATGAATTGGACGAAATATGCTCCTTGGTATTAATCAAATATTTTTGAAAAGCAAGGGTGCCTTTTCAAAAATTGTGCAATGTGTGGATCTAGGCCTAAGGGTCAGGGGTTCATGTGTGATTTGGGCATTACTGACCATGCTGAATATTACTGATTACTTGAAATGCATTTTTTGTTCCCCTACCCTGCCTAT
Organism: Saccostrea cuccullata; assembly: GCF_032062105.1. Taxonomy (NCBI): domain Eukaryota; kingdom Metazoa; phylum Mollusca; class Bivalvia; order Ostreida; family Ostreidae; genus Saccostrea; species Saccostrea cuccullata. The sequence goes on from NW_026932596.1 coordinate 356,674, forward strand.
GGGTATTAAGTAAACAAACTAAGCAGCTGCTAAGTGTATTGTTATGATGATCAATGGGGCCTCTTTCAAAATTGTGAATGCCATAGCATCTGGATTAAAACATGAATCAAATTCAATCACTGGAAAGTTGTTGCATAATGCTCAGGTGACCTATAAGGCCCATGGGCCTCTTGTTTCTACAAACTCGATTTTTGGGGATGTTTTCTCAATAAACGGCATATAATTGTGTCCTAGATTGTTATTTTAATCACAAACTAATTGTTAAACTCCATTTTGATAATTTTCCATCGGTAGCGATATCGCTAGAATTTAACTTGTTGAAGTACAAGGGTATCCGATGCATGGTGAATTCACCCTACATAGTAAAAGCTTACCTTAATGCACCGGCTTACGGTTACTGATGAAATGAGAACATACTTTTTTATAATTAAGTTGTACATGTATGTATTTCATTTAGGATTAACCTTTTGATTTTGAGGGGGTGGGAAGGGAATGGTGCTTGCAGATTTTGGAAAATAATTTAATAAATAATCTGTCCTTGGAAATGACTATTTGTCATCGTCTGGGGAAGAAATTAGGTAATTAGTGCTTTAACTTATTCGAAATAAATATCCATCTATTTTAACTGTCCTTCACCGGCATGAAAAAAAAATGAAATAGCTCTGAAAAGTTAGCAGTTAGCCCCCCCCCCCCTCTTCCGAATCATATGGCCGCCCCCTTATTATTTAAAATATTTTCAGATTGCGTTTCGGAGGTTTAAATACTTGGCAGTAAAGAAGTCTATGGTAATCGACAAGGAAGTAATGTAGTGACCCCCGGTAAGAAATGTATAAAGGCTGATCAGTGTTCTACATACTGACTTCACATCTCCTTTATCTATCTAGTAAAGAAATGAGGATTTGTTGTTGTTGATCTTTTATCGCAGTGTACATATCATATTTTTCAATGGGTTTTTAACGACTCATGATCACCATAAAAAGAAGGATTTTAATGATATCATTATCATGATAACAACAACAAAATCTGTGTATAATAATTATTTTTCTCATATATTTGATAAGAAAATAGTGATACTGGATCACACTGCCTTCACTTATCCTTGCTGACAATATAAACAATGAATTGATTCTAATCTTTATTTTAATAGTTTTGCTTATTGAAATAACGACCGGTATTTTAAATATTTTTCCAATTTGCGAATGTTAATTTAAGTGCGCTTGATACATTTACAGTAAGTGGTTTTCTGATCTGAAATGCATTCTCAGCCACTTTTAACATTTTAATTTCAATAGTTGGCGTTATTTCTATATGATTGCTGTTTTTTTTTTCCAAAATTGATAATTGGGCAGTAGTTTAGGTTTATATACTCAGTTCTTGAACAAGGAAGTATTAATACCGTATACAAACCCCTGAATATTATAGCTAGCAAATGTTCCACATAATGCCTGCACGTCATCGAACTACTTAGACTGGATAGCCAATCAGCGGAAATTGACAATAAATTTTAAATGACTGAACACGATTTCAAGTGAAGATTTTTTAAAAAGGTTTTTGAAGAGTTTAACAAAAAGAACTTTTTCTAATCCATAAACCTTATCAAATTAATACTGAGTATATATGTTATCACAGTGGTGTATGAGAGACGTTCGTATATGCAATACACTTCTGTAGTTCAAATATTAACATGCTTTTTGTTGTGTCACCCAGACTTAATTTTCATAACCATTGTCCTCAGGAGAAGTGTATACATATTTTCTCCCTAAACATTTGATTATATCCATAATTGATCTCTGTTTCTTTACTAAAGCAACAAAAATAAAGCAAAACTGAAATGCAAGTTTCATTTTTTTTTCAGTCTACTAGTACGTTATTTTCATGTTCCCACTTCAATGTTGCAATAATTTATAAATTAATATTTCTTTGTTGATGCGACTGAATTTCACGATGATCATGGCACAGAGGGTAGCACATTTTTTAAATGAAAAAAATTCCAATACCCAATTACATATTTTTTAAATTCATATTTCATTGCAAGAAAATAAGCAATGTTAACCATGTTTAGACGGTAATGGAAATATGTAAATGTCTTGTACCTGTGTAAACTGAACGGATAAGGGACCCTGGAGAAGTAAGCATCCTCCATCAACTGGTCATACAAACATTTCATTATCGGGTCACATGAAAAATCGGTGGACAATTCGCAATAAAAATAATGGCCATCCCTGCAACTTGTTGACAAACGTAAGTTAATATTCTTTCCATCTATGGGATGTGTTTGCAAGCAAGGCTATTGTTTCGGCAATAAAATAAATACAAAACTTCATTGAATATCAATTAAAGAAATAGTTTTCAGTATTGAATTTCATGTTCATTTTCTCGTACATTTAACCAAGAATTACAACATACATGTTCTTTTCCGGAAATAAAAAATCTACACGAATGTAAAATCAGAAGACGTGCAAGATCCTTGTTAAGTTCATAAACCTTCAAAAAATAATCATTGAATACCGTACTATTTAAAAATAACTTCTTTATTAAAATCTGGTGTGTAATGTCACTTCTGTACTCTTTTAACCCATCTCTGATGTATATGAACCATATCAAACACTATTTATTGTTATATACATGCGTATAAATACATATTTTTGATAAAGACAATTTGTTCGTTTCTTAGATGTACTTATGATTTAGTTATAGTTTAAATATTATAATTGGTGTACTTGGAATTTGTAATTGAAAATGAATTGTTTTATTTGATCTTCAAAAAGAGCACTGCTGCACGTGTTTGTAATTTCTCAAACTTGACATATCTCTCTCCATCCCACGGTATCGATGCTATTAGCTCATAATTGTTATCAGGTTTATGGTCAGATCTTAGACTGGTGTTTCTTTGAATTTGTTATGCTTACTCAAATTGTTTCCTGTGTTATAAATTAATGTCATTGAGCTTTCCCCAAACTTTTCTACTGTCTTTTAACTTGTTTCATTGGTTCAATTATGAAATGTGGGAGGAGTTGTCAAAGATGAGACGTGCCTGAGTTTGTTTGTAATTGACTCTCACTTTAGGAATTTTTGTGTAAAAATGTGAATTTTGATTTTGTACTTTTGGACTTGAATAAATTCTAAACTTTAACCAGGCATTATCATTTCAAAACAATATAATTATTACATGGTGGAGAATCCGGGTATTTCATTATTGACTTTGGACTAAACTTTGGATCTATTGTATTCACCTTTTCTTTTTATTCGGACTACATAAACTGACAAAAATGTATAGACCAGAAAATTATGTGTCTCCATCACCAACAGATTTGAACATGGACGATTGGGAGGATGCTTTACAACAAGCCAAACTTGGTGAGGCGTATGGATACAGGACGAGCCCCCCTAACACTGTAGCTGCAGTCCGTATCGAGAAGCCTAGCCGTGGTCGAGATGAACAACTCTTCCAGATGATGAAGTCCATTACTGACAGGCTGGACAGACTGGAGGCTCCGAGTCGCGACCGTCCAAGAGGGATGCAGAATTACAATCAAGACCGCGCGAATGTCCGTACGTGCCACAGTTGTTCGGGTGAAGGACACATTCAACGAGTGTGCAATTGGAACGGTAATGGTGGAAAGAAGCCCAATGCGAAATTAAGCCAAACGTGCTATCGACACGTGACCGCAACCTAACTTATGTCGTCTTTATACAATGTATTAAAATGATTATGAACACTTGAAAAAAAAAATGTAAAAGCAGAAAAACATAAAAAAAAATGCATGTTACATTTGTGTATACTGTTGATATATTTTATTTTTTTTTGTTTGCATAATATGTTTGTTTGATACTTTTTGATCTGTATTAATTTACAGTGTTTCATATGTATGTTTATGTAATTACGGATGTTTTATTCCACAAGTATTACAGCTTATACATATTGTTGAAAACGGTAGAAATTGAGAAGGTAGGAATTACTAGTATGCGATATTTGTGGCATACAGCGTGTGATATGAAAATTTTGTATTGGTTTGATATTGTAATTGCTTTTCAAACCAAGGATGTTTTATTCCGACAGGGTTATACCTTATGCAATTCTACATAGTATTAGTATGCAGTATTTGTGGCATACATCGTGTAACATAAAAATTTTGTGTTGGTTTGATATCTAACCAAGGATGTTTTATTCCAACAGGGTTATACATTATGCAATTATGTAATTGAATATTGTATTATCTTTATTTGAAAGTGGTATGATTTATTCTAACCGCGGATGTGTTATTCCATACAGGTTATACTTTGAACAACCATATTCGAGAATTTGTTGTTTACATTTTTTTACTATGCATTGCAGCGCACGCTATAAGTTCTTATGATGCACTCTGATTTGAATATTATGTTTGTATAAATGTGAGAGTGTTTGATGGTACCAATGAATGGTGAATACATGCTTCAAAAACATTTTATTCACTTCTGATTTCATTACTAGAATGCATTCTTCTTCTTGTACATGTATTATATTTTCTTCAATATCATTTTGTATAACATTTCTTTTGTGTGCATATTTTATGATTGTCTTTATCGTTTAATTCTTAAAATTGTATGCCATTTTTTTTAGGGGGCGGATGTTATATACATGCGTATAAATACATATTTTTGATAAAGACAATTTGTTCGTTTCTTAGATGTACTTATGATTTAGTTATAGTTTAAATATTATAATTGGTGTACGTGGAATTTGTAATTGAAAATGAATTGTTTTATTTGATCTTCAAAAAGAGCACTGCTGCACGTGTTTGTAATTTCTCAAACTTGACATATCTCTCTCCATCCCACGGTATCGATGCTATTAGCTCATAATTGTTATCAGGTTTATGGTCAGATCTTAGACTGGTGTTTCTTTGAATTTGTTATGCTTACTCAAATTGTTTCCTGTGTTATAAATTAATGTCATTGAGCTTTCCCCAAACTTTTCTACTGTCTTTTAACTTGTTTCATTGGTTCAATTATGAAATGTGGGAGGAGTTGTCAAAGATGAGACGTGCCTGAGTTTGTTTGTAATTGACTCTCACTTTAGGAATTTTTGTGTAAAAATGTGAATTTTGATTTTGTACTTTTGGACTTGAATAAATTCTAAACTTTAACCAGGCATTATCATTTCAAAACAATATAATTATTACATTATTATATCTCCGTGCGCCGGTTACGCAATTGACGACGTCATTTTCATCAAACTCAATTCCAACGTTACTATGAAAATCTCTACACCAATCGTATGTTTCTAATGCTATTTAAATGAAATTTTGACATATTATTAAGATTTTAATTCTAGTTTCAGTGATTTAAATCTGAGTTCAATGTATTACATGGCACTAAAGAAATAAAAGGAAATTCCGAATTTGTCCGTGCGACGACAGATTTTAATTCTAGTTTCAGTGATTTAAATTTGAGTTCAATGTATTACATGGCTCTAAAGAAATAAAAGGAAATTCCGAATTTGTCCGTGCGACGACAGGCTTTATCGGCCTTCATATAAATCATCCTAATATTATTAATATGAAAGATATGTATCTAAAAATTAACAATTTTAAAGAACATTTGATATATTGTATCTATGCAAAATTTGGTTAGTATTGGTTGCATGTTTAAAAAAATTTAAACATTGTCTACGACTGTTTGGAACAACCCTCGTACATGTATCTATCTAGTGATTTTCATTTTTTTAACTAGTAGACTACATGAAGATGTTCAACGCGTAAATCAAGAAAGACAAGTCACTGGACGTCTTGGAGCATCAAGGTATTGAAAGATAATTTTAAATGTGTGCAGACAGAAACTGCCCAATACAAACTAAAATATCTTAGATGCTACTGAACATGACCTAACGTAGCGAAGACAAATGTGTTCAATGGGTATAAATAGCATTTTTGATTGCTTAACTGCGTATACACTTATTTGAAGATTTAACCAATATCATACTCTGTGCGAAAATTTTAAGGAAAAAAATATCTCGATATAGTTGAGCTGAAAGATATTTAGAACTAAAAAAAGGGTTGACAGGTATTGAATCACATTACCCAATCTCAGGTGATTATTTCTTGAATCCTAGGACTACGCCGTTAAAATTTTGGTTTATTTCAAAGTTTTAGTAAATAGGCTTACATGTAATTTTCTACGTATATGTACTAATAAACAAAAGATAAGAATTTAATCAAACATGCGCCTTTCATCAAAGTACACAATAACGTTTATTTTAATTTATGTTTCTGCGGACATTTTAACAACACCAACATGTAAAATTTATTTATTTTTTTATCAAAAAAGCTGTTTAAATCTTAATTTAATTTTGATTATTACCGAAGTCGGGTTTACGACGGCGTATTCGTGCCATTTAAACAATGTAGAAATATTTTTTTAAATCGTTTGTACGATTTAATAAATCGTTTGTACGATTTAATAAATCGTTTGTACGATTTAATAAATCGTTTGTACGATTTAGTAAATCGTTTGTACGATTTACTAAATCGTTTGTACGATTTATTAAATCGTTTGTACGATTTAATAAATCGTTTGTACAATTTAGTAAATCGTTTGTACGATTTAATAAATCGTTTGTACAATTTAATAAATCGTTTGTACGATTTAATTTAGTAAATCGTACAAACGATTTATTAAATCGTACAAACGATTTATTAAATCGTACAAACGATTTATTAAATCGTAGAAACGATCTAGTAAATCGTACAAACGATTTGTTAAATCGTACAAACGATTTAGTAAATCGTACAAACGATTTATTAAATCGTACAAACGATTTAGTAAATCGTACAAACGATTTAGTAAATCGTACAAACGATTTAATAAAAAATTTCTACATTGTTAAAATGGCACGAATACGCCGTCGTACGGGTTGTATCAGTGAGAAAAAATATTTTATCTGGTGGTCCCCAAATATGTTCACCAGATAATTTTCTGGCGATTGTCAGTTATATTTATGTGGTAGCCGCCAGATCTCTTTTATCTGCCTGGCACCTTCCAGCTTCCGTAATTTATCTATGGAAGGAATTTAATTTTTTCTATCTTACTGGAAATTACATCACTTCTTAATTTGTGGATTCCCGCATGTTATCATGTTGAAAGAAAATGAATATAAACGAATACATTTTAGAATATTTTAGTTAACTTTGTTTTGTGTCGAAATTTATTTTTTAAACTGTGCAAAATCAGTTGCTGGTTTTTAAATACGAGTAAATGCAGAATTGGTATGAAAATCTACTAGGAAGTAAGAAAAAATATTGAGCAGAAAGCCTAATACAATAGTTGATAAATGATCCAAACAATGAATACACATTTCATTAACATTAAATCTAGAGATAAATGTATTTAGTATCAAGTATTTAGTATCAAGTAAAGTTTTCTTTTTAAGAAACCATACTTAACCAGTCTTACGAGTGGTAATTTAAATCAAGAATGAGACCACAGATAATTGCAGAAATAGGCGTTTGGATCAATGTGCAAAGTCTAAATTTTCTCTTTTCCAGGCGTTGCTTGAGGAGCTCAAAGTGACGAACATCGGTTTGCAACATTCGCTGAGGTCGCTTTCATTTTAATCTGTTCTTTAAAAACAGAAGGGGAAACAGAAATGGAAACGGAAAAAAAACATTTTTTTTCACAACTTTTTCGCTTCTCTCGAGTAGGCGAATCTAAAACGAGATGAAATAATAGAAAACAGTATTATTAAAAAAAAGACAGAAGTTTGTGCCTGAGCCAATTTCATCTTGGCATTATTAACGCAAGTGTCAAAATATGCAAATAAACCCCTTTACGATTTGCATAGTCTGATGCTACAGGTTAAAGATTAAATAAAATAAAATTCAGTGTAAGAGTTCGAATGGAAAAACATGACATACATCACGACCATTTTATCCTTATATATTATATAACATACAATATACAACTATAATGTTGATAATTTTTTTTTACTGATAAAGTCCATTGATTCTATTTGTGAGGCTGGTCGTTTACTGCAGGTACCTTATATCTTAACTTGTTAGTAAATGCAACGTTACGAATCGTTTATGATATTTATACATGTAATATAGTGTAATAAACATTTTTTTTTAGATTGAATTGTAGCTCTCTAGTTGTCTTTTCCATTTTTTAGACCAGCGAGATACAGATCAATGTATTTAGCTAAGTTAAAAAAATCAAACTCTTTCACAGTGCTTCATTAGATATAGACAATCAGTGAGTGTAGTCATAAGCTGATTTGAAGAATAATCTTGTTATCAACTTGCATGTACCTATAAACAATTGTAAATATACTATTCAAATAAGAAAGGGATACTATAGTATTAGGATAAGGATGTTTAAATATACACAAAAATGCGAAACTATGTTTATTTCCTTAACCAAGAAGTATTTCAAAAGAAATTCATCACGCAAACCCATCAATCAGACTCTCATGATTTGCACTAGATCCTCATGATGATCAAGTGCGTTGTGTCACAATCTTGCAAGCGAGGTTAAACTGAAATGTACACCTAGAAAGATTTTAATTGTACATATGCATGCTCTTGGATTGATTCAGGTTGGAATAAGACAGGTGGCTTTTGCAAGGTCAATGCATGTTTCCCTGTCTATTATCACTAGATTATGGTCAAGACATCGTGCTTCAAGATCGCTGTCTTTTCAATTTAGATCACGATCCGGTCGACCAAGGACAACAACGCAGGCTCAGGACAGATTCATCCGCACTATTGCCTTTAGAATTCCCCTGTAAACAGTCAATCAAAAGGAGACGAACTCTAAAGTCACTGGCCAGAACATTATGAGACCAGGTTCAATTTTGACTTTCTGGTCAGACGCAGAACGTTTCCATAGCGTTTTCGTCATTAAACATGATTGGTGCGTGTATGGGATGGATCCGTAATATGTGGGGAGGTATTACCGTTACCGGCAGAACAGACTTAAAGTATCAAAGGGCAGTCCTACCAGGACAACATTTTGGAACCCAATGTTGTGACGTTTGCACGTCGTTATGACTGTCGTTACATTTTTCGAGATGACAATGCCAGATTTGAAAAGATCCAAATCGTTGAAGATTTTCTCAAAAAGCAGAATATCTTTAAATTATAATGATCAGCACTCAGTCCGGACCTTTTCCCCAAGGCAGCATGTTTGAAACACTTGGACGGCGGATACGCTAACAACCTCCTACCAATGTCCTAGAACTCGCTGCAACACAGGGTTCAGAATTAATTGAACAATGTTTTTTTTATTTTTTTTCTCACTTCCGGATGATTTGTAGATCTAATATCCCCTACATTTTGAATAATATATACTACAGACTTTTACTTTTGTATACTGTCAAGTTGTGAAGGGTAATAAAGAAAACAATATTCATTTATACTCAAGGTCTAGGTTCTGATAAGCACACTGATTTTCGGATGTTTGCATTAATTCATAAGAGTTTTTATCGTCGGTGACATTCAAGTCCTGATAATTGTGTATGTTATCATCTGAAGTATTGGTCTTTGGAGAAGAATACTGTTCGCTTTTTGTGCCTTTAGTTGCAAGCTCTGGATTTCTTTCCTTCAAAGTGATGCAGCTGTGTGATCTGTTAAAATGTAAGAACAAAGCATTATAATCGGATTTAAAACAATTCAACACAGTCTCAATTTTTTTTTTTATACTTTAATCGATCAAATGATACTTATTAAAACAAATATTTGCAAATAGATGTAAAATTTTAAATTGAAATGAGATTGAAAGGAACTTGTCACCGATTGAATAGTTTGTTTTGCTTGTTTTGTGTATACTAACTTTTCCTTATGTACACTGTGGTATGATTTTTCCTTTTTGCTTAATTTCTGTACGGCGTAAATAAAACAGAACATTCAGAGTATGATATATACCTCAAGTAAAAGTGAACAAAGACAGCTATCAAACATAATGAATATACTGCAACGACTATGGAAAGTCCTACTGTTGATGCACTTGTGGAACTATCCTCTGGAATATAGCATTCATTGAAAAGGTTATCTTGAGAATACTCTGAATTTGAAATTTTTAAGTGAATTTAATTTTTGATGTTTACATGGTATTAAGAAAATTCATTTCCCCTAGAGATAAGAAAAATCCCGTGCTGCTCATAAACTACAAAATGAAATTTCCCGAAGGATGAAATATATCTTGAACTTTAAAAAAAAATGATCTCACTAGAATTGATTTAACAGTAGTTTGGTTTAAAATAAAATCTCCCTAATAACACACGAAAAGTTTATAGGTAAATTAACACTTATTAATAAACTATTTAAATTTTTCTCTGCTTACTTTTTATTTAATACGGATTAAGAATGGATAACGTTCTTACGAAGAAAGTCACAAGCTAGGCCAACATAATTATCTTTACACCCTAGAGAGCAACTTCCGTCATATCTGCTGCAGGTTTCTTCATGGACACATTTACCGCTACATCTATATTTACAGTTTACACCGTAAAATCCAGGAGGACATTCTAGAATATAACAATATACAAGTTTGTATTGCAACACTTTTTGAAAAACCAATAATCAAATTATTCAATATTAAAAAAAAAATTTTAAACCCTAACCCTAACCATATTTTAAGAAATGAAGATAAAGTTAATTCGCAACTGTTTAGAATTTAAATTTGTTTTCTTCCTGTATGACATTATTTAATAGAAATAAATGTATGGAAAAGTATAAGTCTGCATATTTCAGGAATTTAAGTGTTGATAACATACCCTTTGAACAATTTGGGGAGTTAGTAAATCCAGGTACACATTTACAGGAACCATCGCTTTTTCCACAAGTACCAATACAGTTAGGAGAACAAATTCCAGAGCAGTTTAGACCGTACGAGCCATCAAGACAAACTAAAAGAGAGATTCTGATTTAAGGTACAACAGAAAACAAATGCAAATCCCTTTAATGATATGTCTACTACGAAAATATTCTGCTAAGTAAAGATATCGAAAATAGTTCAGTATTTAAATTTTAAAATGAATTTAATTAAAAGCGCATTTTATCTCGTTATGATATTAAATATAGGACTGTTTTTTGTTAATTTATTAGGAAATATCAGGCGATTTTGTGACTATTTTAAATTTGTTGTACATTATTATTTGCTTATGTGTTATTTATTATTATTTTGATCTTTCGATCAATCTAGAAAATAGTTCCCAAAGGAATATAAATGTGTATGCTAAATGACAAACGAAGGACCTTCAATTACTTCGAACATGAAACAACCTTTTCTTTAATTCTATTATTTATCTTTTCATTTTATTATTTCTTTAATTTATTAGGTAAAATGTCAAACAAAATAAAAAAAATAGCAGCCCCCACCCCCACCCACCCAAAAGCCCCCGCCCCCAAAAAAATAATAATTATAAAAACAATTCTCCATCAAATGAAGAACTAGAAATTCTCTAGAGAATCAAATATCTCTTATCTCCAAGAAATTAAATATCACCAAATTAATCGAAAATCCTCTTTTTCTAAGCTTAGTGCTTCAAATTATTTCAATTATAACATCTTAGTTTTATATATTAGATTTAATTGCATTTTCAATTCAGAAATACCTTTACTACAAAAGGATCCAAAATATCCAGGAGCACAGCCTTTGCTACAGATTCCATTGACGTGGTTGCAAGTTTCATTGTAAAGACAATGTCCGCTGCAAATATTCGTACATTTGTCTCCGAATCTTCCAAAGTCACAAGCTATGATTGATGGAAAAACATATATAATGCTTATCTAAAGAAATTTAGATCAAATAAATTCAGATGTGGTATACTGTATTTAATTTTAGAATAACATTCAAAGACCTATAGATGTTTCTTTAAGGAATAAGCACTAAAGATCAAATCCATAAACAAGAATATTAAGTTTAATCTATTTTTTTTTAATGATCTGGTTACCTTCGATCTTGGAATCAGAATACTCAATTTATATACCGGTATTTGTACTGATTAACAAAATTTCACATTCAGTTATTCTACAAACCTTCACTACAGAATCTTCCTATATACCCAGTATTACACCCTGTATCACAACGTCCTGTTTCTTTATTACACGGAACATTATCCTTGCAATGACCACTACAGTTGAGGACACAATTTGGGCCATATTTTCCCTGAGCACATTCTACAAAAAAACAAAAATAAATTAAAATGTTTGTGCTTTCTTTACTATCTTTTCTTCACGAATTCTCTCTCTCAGTGTTGTACGTATTTTGGTATACTAGTAATTGTTTGTAATTTAAAATATATTGTAGAGGTTTTATTAAATCAAGCTTACGTTTTCCACAAAAATTTCCAGTCCAACCCGCTGCACATTTATCAGGACATTTGCCAGTCACGTGGTTGCAAGGTAGCCCATTCAGGCAATGCCCAGAGCACTGATATTTACAGTCTACTCCATATGTCCCCGACGTACATTCTTTATGGAAGAAATAAAAAATTTTATCGTTGTAAAATTTAAACGATCCTCCATGAAAATGAAAGAAAAGTTCTTCTTGAAATACAGAACAAGAAGCACTTGAATGTGGAGAGTAATACGCCATTCCTTTGAAATATCCAATTTATGGACGTTCGTGTGTTTTTTCTTTACAAAAAATATCTCTTATAATTACATCTTCACGTAATAACCATGTATAAGTGCCATAGAAAAATAGGTTAAACGCAAATAGATCGTTTCATACAAAGTGTATCCTCCCTTACTTTTTAGGGAAAAAGCTGAGCAACTCCGGTTTGTTTTCATTGTGTTCCCACTGGTCTTTCAGGGTTAACTCACGTATTTATTTTATTTCAATTTGCAATCTCTCAGATATTATCGAGGTATTATTTTCAAAATTCTTCAGAGATGTAAAAGTGGAGTTGTGTTTGATTTTAAATTGTGAGATTCTCGCGGGAAGCAAAGTCTCTTCGATATTATCGAAAGGAAATATATGAAGAGAGAACTTATGAACCGACATTTAATTAAAATTGAATTAAACAAATATTTGGTATTTTAAGCCAGAATGATCATCGGAGTCAAATAAATTTAATTTCAAGGCAGGACAATTTTGTGAGGAATGACTATTTTATGATATACCTAAATTTTTCCTATGCTTTCTTAAATGCAAAACATATATTTTATGAGGAAATATAAATATTCCTGGATTGAATATTGGGTGGGGGAAGGGTTCCTTTCCACAAATACCTGTCTACAAACCTTGTCCACAGAAATTCTCCTTCCATCCAGGCTTACAGCTATAGCATGTTCCATTCACAATGTCACACATTTCTCCGAAGCAATTTTCTGAACACTGCAAATTGCAGTTTTCACCATATACCCCGGATCTACAACCTATTAAATGATTTCAAACATTGTAGTTTGTTCGATTTTGTGACAGATAGTTGTAAAACGTTTTCTTTTACCAGGGTAATTAAGAGTTTGCTTACCCAAGACAATCACTTCGCATAACTCTGTATAAGAAAGCATTTGATATCCTTCAGGGTATTTAACTCCAGGTAATCTTTCGTTATAGTAGAATACATATCGAGCATGACCTGAACACGTGACATTGATGTCCAGTGGAGGTAAATCAGGGCCATCCTTGTAACACAGCAATCCTTCGTCAATATTCGTAGAATTGGATAAATAGAGAGAAAATCCAGCAAAGCGACCTCTTTGACTAAGTTCTAAGATAAATGGAGAAAGGTTTACATAAAAATGTATCATATGATGGCATATTTCTGTCACCACCCTTATGATGTTTATGTCGAGTTTTCAAATATTTACGTGTGTTGTCTTGTCAGATGGTTGTGTCAACTTAAAAAAATAATTCTAGCGTCATGGCCAGGAACCCATGGTCCTGTTATTACAGAATGTTAAATCCATTAAATATGGAAATGTAAAACCGCCTCGTGTTTTTGCTTTAGACCTGATTTTTATTCGCCGACATTGATAATTAAGCGAAGAAAATGAGATTTATGCTGTTTGTAATTGAAATGGTTTTTTAAATAAACAAAAGAATTTTGTAAGTTTTACAGTGTTATAATCAATTATGTACATACATTGTATATATCTTACATGTACTAAAGAACAACTTCAAGAATTATTAGTATGTGATGGTACGCAGTACCGTTAGTGAAGGAAGCGTAAAGGGCTCTTCACTTGTTGTTTTATAATATTGTCTTATATTCTATCGCCCTTTCAACATATAAAGTGTAATAACTTGTAATTTATACACATGTTTTGAATTGTATTAAGATGTTTACATAATTAAAAGTAACTTCTTTTGTTGCTAAAAGTTTTATCGACTGAAATATTATACTGATCTTTAGATATCGATCAAAACAAATCAGCTACGGGTTTGTAATATAATAAAATGAGCTCATGTCGATGTCATGTAACTTGATATAAAAACTGAACCCCCGTTTTGATGAATATCAGATCAGTATTTGTCTTTATTTTTTATGAAAACAAATATGCCACTTTAAGTTTACACACACTATATACATGTATATGTATAATATTCATTGCAACAGTAATGTACTAGATTAGAACTCAGCTTTTCATTCATTGAAATTACAAATAACATGCATATATTTGATTCAAATTACTTACCACGTCTTGGTTCATACAGCCTAAATATTATGTTAACTTTGTAAACGTTGTAGATACCGCCCAAATCTACATACCACCATGTTTGGTTTGACCAATTACTAGGTTCAATTGGTCTAGTTCTTGTACAAGTGTCATTGTTTCTATCCACAGCATTTCGTGAATGATATATGTCACAATATTTAGCCAAATAACAATTATTATAGTTTTGGCTATGTTCAGTGGTTTTATTGAATGATAGATGGTCTGAAAAAGAAAATTGTTAATACATATAGAAGTACTGAGTTATTTGATTGCATCAAACATTCATATTTTTCTGTCGGGAATAAAAACCTCAGAATTATTAAAAATAACGCCAAAATAATTGACCTTATCTTATCAAATTGTGATATCACATATATTATTCGCTACAAAACTTAAAAAATAGGGAAGTATAAAGATTAATCATACCATATCCACTAGTGTGGGCTAGTTGTTTCAACAAAAGTAAAAGGAATATAGCCATTCAGTCACATAAAACATTTGCGTTCCTAAGTGGAAATGAACCAGGAAGATTTTTGTTTAGCCAGTGTTCTATTTATATATATATATGTACTTTAACTAAATTGTACAGTAATGTTAAATCGTATTAATACCACCGCGAAATTTTGTAAAGAAATAGTTTAGTTTGTATCACGTGCTTTATTTTATCTGAATTTAGAGAAAGAACGGTCTATATTCATCGTAGAGAGTGACTTCTGTTATATCGTCTGCAGTTTTATTATTAACACATTGTCCTGATACTATATTGAGAGTTAACATCGTAAAACCAATAACCAAAAGAAGCTAGTAATAAACACAACCTTTATCGACCTCCTCGATGTTAATCAAGGACTCAGTTCAAAAGCTTCCAAAGAACGAGTGCACTTATGGGCCCCGGTAAAATTTGAAAAAATAAACAATCAAATTAAGCAAAATGTTTCATCCCAAATTATTAATTGATATCTAAACTGTACGATTCAACAAATTTTACCGCTGAAATTCACTAATATACAAAGAACAAAACCATAGAATGTGACATGGGTCATCCGACATTTATTATTGTCTATAGTAAATCGAGAACGGTTATTCAATTCAAAGCTTTTGTTTACCACGTGCCTAACTTTGTACAAACTTGTGCGAATGACAAAAGACGCATAATACATTTATAAAACTTGTGTGAAAGTAGGAAATTTGTACACGATTAGGCTGGTACTTAAAATAATAAAAGTGTACAAAAAGTACAATGTTTTTCCTATAGCAAGTAAGAACTATTTAACTGTATGACCTAGTTTGAACCCTAGTGTGGAATAAATTATTTACGATACTTATAGTCACGTGAGTTCTTCCCAGGTAAACATTCCTCAAAGGTGCTCACTGTAAAAAGTCGGCAGGTTTTGTATCATTAAGTCAAAGTAGTGTCGCTTAGAAATATTTGTATGTATTTGTTTTTTTAAGAACACGGGAGGGTAAAGAGATTTTAGTGCCATTCAAAGAAGTGTCATACATTTTTAACGTTAATGCAAGACAATGAAACGGATATTGAAAGCCACCTTAACACTCCTTTTTAATTTCAAATTTAATGAAACTATTATTGTAATTTTTAATTTTAATGCAATGAGTACAAATTTCTGAATTTGATCATTATGGCTACAGGCAACTTCACAACTTCATTCAATTTTTTAAAAGAGATTTGGCTCAAAAAGTAACATTCTGCAAACGCGCCCGACTATGATACACCATGATATTGTTCAAGTGTCGATTTGAATATCTCTTCCTCTTGATTTACATAAACGAAACTCAAAGAAGGTTCGGTATGACTTTTCCGGATTTAGGGTATTCATGGGCATTTAGATATATTCGATTTTTTAAAGAATCCATCTGATTTAGGTGATAATTAACGTGCTTTCTAATTAGAAATATCCACTTGTTTCTGACTTATACAAAAGAGAATGATTTGGTAATATATTCGAAAGTAAAATTGCACATAAGAAGGGCCCATTAAGTATTGCTTAAGTGCACTTGTCCTTTATTAGGAGTAACCTGAGATAAGGCAGTTTATGTGCATGCTTTATAATCAGCGAAGTATTCGGCTTGAGTGATAATTTGCATTAACAACGATTGCTAATGCAATACTCTATCAAAGCTTGTTTATACATGTATATATTTATTTAAGTATATCATATACTGTATACAGGGTTATTTTCGCCCCGTGTTATTTTCGCCCTTTTGCACTAGCAAACAATTTTGCCCCGTTTTAAATTCGCCCTGTCATAGTTCTGTTTAAAAATATTATACTGTGTAATTTGAATTCGCCCCGTTTTAAATTCGCCCAATCAAGAAGAGGGCGAAAGGGGCGAAAATAAAACGGGGGCGAAAATTTCCCTGTATACAGTAATAAGATACAGAATATCAGCAGTTTCGTTTAAAGTCATCATTTCGTAAGTTCTATTGTCGATACAATGACCTTGTCAGCAAATACAATTTATCGTTGAGTCAAATGCTGACTGATTTTTTTCATACCAATTGTTAGTCCATTTTTTATACACTGAATTGACGACGGATTTTTTCCGTTATTTCCTGATCATGACAAGGAGCACACGGCGGGTGTAACCGGTCGGAAGGGGGTGCTCACTCTTCCATGGCACCTGATCCCACCTCTGATGTTTAGGGGGTCCGTGTTTGCTCTGCTCCTATTTTGTATTGTTTTATGGACTTTGAGATTGAATACTGTTCCTTATCTCCATATCCTTCTCCATGCACTATATCTGTTACAATCATTAATGATATAACGCCCACTTTTTATTTTATAGTGGCTGAGAATATATTTCAAAATAATATCAGGAAACAATTATGGAAATAAAGTTACTAAAAAAGTTAATATCATTAGTGGTTTCAAGGGTATTTTAAAAGCAAAACCAGATTGAAAACACTTAAGTATTATTCTTAAATAAAATATTTTTTTCAGTAGTAACTAAATGTACATATTACGTGTAAAACATTAGGTTCAATATATAGAATTACGATCAGTATTGAAATAATTATTTCAATAATGTCTTGAATGCAATTCAAATCAAGAAAGGTCGCTCGTGGTTAGAGCGTCTGCTCTAGAGTCGCCAAGTAAGGAGTCAATCCTTACGTGGCGGGTTCGAATCCCACTGTGAGACGTGAAGATCGGTCTTCCGGATGAGACCGTATAAACCGAGGTCACATGTCGCAGTAGATGTTGGCACGGAAAAGATCCTTCCCTGCTCAATGGCCCTGAGTGCCGGGTATAAGATAAAATTTTGCTGGTCTCCACCGGCAAATGGTGGCGTCTCTGTATGAGTGAAAAATTCTCGAGAGGGACGTTAAACAATATACAATCAATCAATCAAATCAAGAAAGAGGGCTGCATCTGAAATTATTCACGCTATTGAATTAGTAATCTGTTTTTAAAACCAAATCCACACGAAACCACATTTTAGCACCACACTTTAGTAATGCCAGAAAAAAATTTATTAATCCAGTGGTGACTATTTACTCAATTCTTCGTAGAGCATTGAAATAAACCCTGCTAAAACTTCTACTTTTGACCCTTCACGAATACCTCCTTTAGCATGTATGGACATATAAGAAATCTGGTTGAACGCGTAATTACTTTGTTGCGGATAATGATAACGACAGCAAAATCTGTGTTAAATAATTATTAATTATTATTTTTTTTATATTTGCCAAGAAAAAAGACGAGACATTGGGTCATACTGCCTACTCCTCTCCTTGCTGGCAATATAAGAGTGAATTGATCTTAATTTTTATTTCAGTAGTCTTAAAGCGGCAATGCGGCTGCAAAATCGTGTGCTTTTTCATTCAAATTTACTCAATATATAATTCAGGATTAAGGTAAAAAATATAATTAAGCATTTGAGAAAAATAAATATTCCCTCCTCATTCAAAATTAACGTAATTAAAATTTGCCGGAAAATCAAGGGTCGTACAACTTAGATATGTTTACTTGTACCACGTGAATTCTAAAATGGCACGTGCATACAATGTAGGGTTTACAATTATAATGGAATATTAAGTAAAACCAATTCTCAGAATCAAAATATCTTAACTCTCCGGTAAATTAATAATACTTAACATATTAGTCTGCATTCAGACGAATTTAACATGATTAAGTACAAATGTTTACATACATTATTTCTATTTTTTTTCTTCGGAAATAATATGTGCGCAGTATGTTTCCGAGGTTACTTGAACAAGGAAGTTTTAATACCGTACACAGAACGCTAAATATAATAGCTAACCAATGTTCAACATAATGCCTGCAAGTCATCCAGCCGATTAAACTGGATAGCCAATAAGCTGAAATCAACGTTCGACAATGCATTTTAAATGGCTAAAACGATTTTAAATACTAGTAGATATCTTTTAACAAAATCTTTGACGAGCTAATCAAAAAGAAAAGAGATTTTTTTTCTGGTATATGTACCTGTAAAAGCTACTATTTTTATAGATGAGAGACGTTCATATACGAAAGATGTTTCAAATTAATACTTATTTGAAACTTATTAATCTTATTTGAAGGACCATATCTTTCATTGCATTAACTTTCCTGTAGTTCAAGTACTAACATGGTGTTGTTTGTCACTCATCCTTAATTCCGTGATCATTGTCTTCAAGACAAGTGTATACAGACTTTCTCCATGAAAACTTGATTATATATCCACAATGCTGGTTCTTTATTTAAGCTTATCTAATTTCTAAAGCAACACAAAGGAATCTAAACTTGAATGCTAGTATCATGTTTTTAATCTATATGTACTAGTATGTTATTTGTATGGTCACACTTCAAAGTTGCAATTATTTTATAAACCACAATTTCTCTTATGTACATGTACATGTACCTGTACTACAAGGCTTAATGAAAAATATTTAAGTCTTGAGTTTCATTGTTTCTTTAAGATAGCAGCATTAACTGTTATCATGGCGACGAGGATAGCGCGGTTTCTTTTTAAATTAAATGAAATCAATGCCTAATTACATAATTTTTTCATGTTACATAGCATGAAAATAAAAATTAGTTTTCATGCTTATAACTCCAATAAAAGTATGCAAATGCTTCGTACCTCTGTAAACCGAAGGGATCAGGTACCATGGAGAAATAAGCAACCTTCTTTGACTGTCATACAAACCTGGGGCACATGAAAAATCAGAGGGACATGCGATATGAAGAAAAATGTCCAAACCAGCAAGTTGTTGACAAACGTCAATCAATATTCTATCTACACTGTATCTAATATGTGAAGGAATATGCAAGCGATAAGCTTTTTTTTTTTTATTGTAAAATTATTTTTTTTAACATAAAATCGGTATCAGAAATGAGTAATATATCCTTTTTTCGTTTTCGTTTTCGTTTTTCGGAAACAAAATATTGAAATAAATGTAAAATATGTACTAAATAATCAGAAAATTTGCAAGGTCCTTAAAAATATCAACATCTTATAGTTAAGTGATATTCTTAGATAAAACATTTTATTCAGTATTTCTAGTGTGATAAGAGGTTTATCACGAAAGAGGAACCTTCCTAAGCTTGCAAAGATGCCGACTCTTGATCTGAAAAAAATATAAAAAGATGTCATTAGGGTTTCACTGTTTTAATGCTTGAATTATAAAGAACACTGAACCTCTCAAAATAAATAAATAAATGTGTTAATCTTAATTCAATGTACACTTGGCTAAGAACATAAAATGTTTTACGTGACTT
The DNA here is from genome assembly GCF_032062105.1 of Saccostrea cuccullata. Classification (NCBI taxonomy): domain Eukaryota; kingdom Metazoa; phylum Mollusca; class Bivalvia; order Ostreida; family Ostreidae; genus Saccostrea; species Saccostrea cuccullata. Next base: position 377,059 of record NW_026932596.1, read on the forward strand.
AATTCTTTTATGACCAGGATCATAAAACAGATATATACTTATGTCATTTCTTTAATTTCCTGTTACACCGCATTGCCGGTTTTTTGGCGGGACAAAAATTTGGCAAATTTAAGTAAACAAACCGTCCCAAGCGCAATACTTTCACACATAATTATGTACAAATTAACAAGTACGTGTATTGAAAACATGTACTGTTGAATAAACTTTATTGCTTTTGAGTGTTGAACAAACATAACCTTTATTCATGTTGATTGGAGTTATGTTTTGCATTGATGAAATCCAAATTAAAAACAAAAAATTTTGTTCGAGAATATATAGAACTACGTGTACACTGTTTTTTTTTTTTTTTTTTTTTTGTTTATTCTAAATAATATCAACTGAAAGGCTAAATCTATATTTATTTGACTTATTTACCAGTGAGCTTCTACAACAATCATTAAAAAATTTGGACATTTACAAACTCAAAGCGTGTAGACTATAATTTTAGCTATTTTTATTTTGGTCAATTTTTACAAATCTACAAAATAGGCTCAAACTATACCCACGCCAAAATTACCGGATATGCGGTATTTGCCACTATTCATTTAATTCAGCTCTATTTTTGCAGATAAAACACTTTAATAAAGCAATGAATGTTTAAAAAGATCGTGGTAAAGAGATAACTGTTTTACAAATAGAAATTTAATATCCCGGCGTAGTGTTTAACTTTTCACTTTTTATCATAAAGGCATATTATTCTATTTATAGATGTATTATGATGACATCGTGGTGGAGTGCTTCCTGTAATATAAGAGTAAGTCCCATTGACGTCTATAGAATGAATTTTGATATAGAAAAAAGTTTTATCCATGACTTGTCCGATTTATCAGTGTTGCATATTTAAAAAAGTGTTAAAAAATATTTTGATTTGGCCTGTTTGAGTTATGCAGCATTTAAGTTCATGTACAACAGGAAGCTTTTGATTTAAGCTTAAGATGTTCGTTATCCCGGAGCCAGGGGAATCACTCTATAAAAAAAAGAAAAATCAATAGAGGATTAAATAAGGTTTAATACCTGAACTGATGTAAAACACGGTTGGGCGAACTGGTCTAACAACTATAATTTTATGATTCTTCTTTTTGCAGAATATAACCCATTTGACCAGGACGTAAAACTTGAGAATAAGAATCACAATACCTCCAATTACACCTCCAGCGACCAACCATCCTGATGAAGAACCGCTGTAAATAAAATAACAGTCCTATATTAGACTCAATTTAAGTACAGTGTCATATTAGGTTGAACTGATGTTCTTGCTTCAAATGACTGAGCAAGTGTTTAGAAGAACTCATTTGTCGTTTAATTGTTTTATCAATTTTAAGTAGCAAATCCCACATTTATTACAAGTATAAAACATTTGATTGTTTCCAGAAACTAATATTTGTTCAAAATATGGAATTCCAAAGCATCATTATTATTTCAGCGAAAAAAAGGGAAACTGATTGTTTCATTACAGTCAATAAGAAATAAAAGTTAAAGATAAACAATTTTAATTAAGTTGTTTTAGATAATTGTTCTGGGTGATAAAAATTTGTAGAAGTTATCAGTGTGGACATTGGTAAGTGATAAAAAAAATCTTGAACATTCTAAAGAATATTTTGAATTTTTAAAAAAATATATATTAAAAAATAATAATTATAATAGTTCATTAAATCTAGTGTCTATTCTTCTTCTTGTTCATAAAATCTGTAAAATTTATTAAAAATATAATTACTGTGCATAGTTTACAAAACTCTGCATTAATTGTATCCCAAAATTATGGCAAAATATGTATACTACTTGGCAGGAGAGTGAAAATATATATTCAATAATGCAAGATGCATTTCTTATATCGAATACTCGAATGTATTCCAAAACTCCCATCAAATATTCGAATATTATTTATTGACAATTTTGACATCCTTATTATTAATTAATTCCTTACCTGCTATTGTTGTAGTAGTCATAGAGGCATTTATAATATAAATAACCCGTTTGATAATTGTAGTGGTAGTAGCAGTAGGGCTCACATTGAACTTGGTTCAAAACTAACAAAAAAAAATGGAATATTAACAAAATAATAAAAAAAATTTTTAATTTAAGGAGAAATTTTAAGGACACATCATAATATTTAATTAATTTTCATCTTTTAGTGTTTTAGATAAATTGAAGATGTAACTTTACTTATAATTCAGAAGAAGAAAGTTAAGAATGGTAAAACATCGGTTCTTATTTATGTAAAAGCCCATGATCATTATTGATAAGTATAAAAGTAATGAATGACCTTTTATAATACTCAGCCTTTTTGAACTAGTATATGTCTGTTGTTAAATGTTCCAGTTTGTAAGTGCCTTACAAAGAGAACTGAGTAGACAAAACAAGACTTTTTGCTTTATTTGATTACACACAGATTAAACATTTTCATCTGATATGGAAAAAAAGGGGGTAATTGGTTGGCTTAATTTAAATATACAACACTTGATATGCAGATTGAGTTAAGATTTTTTTTCTAAATTTGCCATTGTCTTTTTTGTATTAACCTAGCAAGTACAAAGCGTTAAAAAAGAAATCTACCAGGAAGTCATGAAAAATCTTTCACAACTAGGACACTTTCATAATTGACCAGTGTTCCATAAAAAGACTGCACGTTTGTTTCAAAAATAATTAAACCAATTGAAGAACCTTTAAAAATTAAAATTTAAGGTTAGTAAGAATGAATATTGATCTGGAAACTGACATCTTTTCGTTCAACAGTTTTTATTTCTTGTCTATGAATTTGGTTCAAGTTTTTCTGAAGTCTACAGAAGAGAACATGTTTCATAAAACTTTGATATATGTTAAAAGCATGTTTAAAAAAGCATTTTTCCAATCGCATAGAAACTTGTTTTCTTTTTTTATCCTAATATTTCTTAGTTCAATATATTTCAAATTTTATAATTATATATTGAATATGGTGAATTTAAAGAAATATCATGTAATGACAGATAAGATTGTATGAAATATTATTTTTAAAAATTTTACTTTCTATTACATATATACGAGGGTTTTTAGATAAGATTTTATTGTGAAAGACGTCTTTGCATAAATCAATAAAGTTCTGTAGATAAGATAAAATTAAACGTATTTTTCAATAAATTTGCAAATAACTGATTGTTTTTTTATGATTCTAAAAAGATACAGCTATATTATTTAGATAAAGCATGTTTCAGGGAGAGGGGAAATTCTTAGCACGTTTATTTTGCATTGTTTGAAAAAATAAAACAATTGAACCTTTGTAGCACGTTAAATACAATAATAGTTTAATGGTCCTGAATATAATCACAAATTGTGCTTTGGTAAACGATTTAATTATATTGAGTGAGTGGTATTGCTATTTTGCCGTTAATAATTAAACCAGATCAAAACCGAATTGATAATTTTTACAACAAAATTCCAATCCAAAAATGTGCCAGTCTTACAACTTAAAGTTGGAGAGTGTCATCAACAGTGTAACGTCTGTACGAAATGTAGGCATCTAGGCACCCATTTTGGCGAGTTTCTCAACATGGAAAAACAAGTTAAAGCCAATAATTATCATCTCCGCAACATTGGATTGATTGATTGGTTGGTTGTATATTGTTTAACGTCGCTCTCGAGGATTTTTCACTCATACATGTATGGAGACGTCCGCAACATTGGAAGAATTAGGAGCTTCATCTCAGCTGATGCATGCAAGACTCCTAGTTACTTCACGACTGGACTATGAGAATACTGTACTATTTGGCATTCACAAGAGTTCTGTGGAAAGGTTACAAAAACAGTACAGCTCGACTTATTAAAAAGAAAAGAAAAAGCGATCATATCACTCCGATTGTTGATGACTTGCACTGACTTCCAGAGGAATTCCGCCCACAGTATAAGATCCTTGCATATACCTACTAGGCAGTGTATGGATATGCTCCAGAGTATTTACAGAAACTGATTATTTTCCGTAAAACTAACCGAACGCTTAGATCGGACGGAAGTTTACAACTCAATCTACCGAGGGTGTGCACTGGGAAGTTTGGCGAAAGACAATTTAACTATGCCGCAGCCCATTTATGAAACAGTCTCCCAGTGCACATTCGACATTCCAAAATCAAATCAGTGTTTTAAAAAGCAATTTAAAACCCTTTTTTATAATTAGCTTTTGAGTAACTTTTAATATATCTCTATCTTGTGATTTTCATTTTTTAACCAGTAGACTACATGAAGATGATCAATGAGTAAGTCAAGAAGGACAAGTCATTGGACGTCTTGGAGTATCTAGCTATTGAAAAATAATTTTAAATGTGTGCAGACAGAGAAATCCCTTATACAAACTGAAATATTTTAGATGTTACTGGACAGGACCTAACGTAGCTAACACAAAGGTGTTCAATAGGTACAGTTTCAATTTTTGATTGCTTAACTGCGAATATATTTTTTTTTGAAAATCTAACCAATAAACTACTCTATGCGAAAAATGTTCGGAAAAATATCTCGATATAGTTATTCAATTTCCTAAATACGAAAAAGATATTACAAAAAATTAATAGAGCTGAGAGATATTTAGAACTAAAAAAGGGTTGACAGGTATTGAATCCGGTTGTAACAATGTCTAACCTTAGGTGATTGCTTTGTGAACCCTTTGACAACACATTTTAAATCAATGGTATATTTTCAAAATTTTAGTTAATAGGACTATTTTTTTACATGCATTCACTAATAAACAAAAGATTAGAATTTAATTAGACATGGGTCATTCGTCAAAGTACACTATATATTTTATTTAAATTTATGATTCTACGGATTTTTTAACAACACCCATATTCAATTTCTTTTAAATGTTTAAATTTCAATTCGATTTTATTTATCACCTAAGTCGTGATGTATTAGGTGGAAAAATATTTAATCTGGTAGTCGCCAGATATGATCCCCAGAAAATTTATTTTCTGGCGACTGTCAGTTATGTCTATATAGCAGCCGCTATATATCTTTTATCTGCATGGCAATTTTCGGCCTCCGTAATTTATCTATGAAAAGTATTCAATTTTTTTATATTGGAGATTACATCACTTCTTAATATGTGGATTTCCTTTTGAAAACCTCTTAAAAGAAAATGAATATAAACGAATACATTTTTAAATATTTTAGTTAACTTTGTACACATGTAGTGTACTATGTCTAAATTTATTTATTGAATTGTGCAAAATCAGTTTACAGTTTACAGAAGAGAACAGGTTTCATAAAACTTTGATATATGTTAAAAGTATATTTAAAAATGCAGTTTCCCGATTGCATAGAAACTTGTTTTCTTTTTTTATCCTAATATTTCTTAGGTCAATATATTTCAAATTTTATAATTATACAATTTAAGAGGATTGAATATGGTGAATTGAAAGAAATATGTTAATACAGATAAGATTGTATGAAATATTATTTCTAAAAATTTTACTTTCTATTACATATATACGAGGGTTTTTAGATAAGATTTTATTGTGAAAGGCGTCTTTGCATAAATCAATAAAGTTCTGTAGATAAGATAAAATTAAACGTATTTTTCAATAAATTTGCAAATAATTGGTTGTTTCTTATGATTCTAAAAAGATACAGCTATATTATTTAGGTAAAGCATGTTTCAGGGAGAGGGGAAATTCTTAGCACGTTTATTTTGCATTGTTTGAAAAAATAAAACAATTGAACCTTTGTGGAAAAATATTTAATCTGGTAGTCGCCAGATATGATCCCCAGAAAATTTATTTTCTGGCGACTGTCAGTTATGTCTATATAGCAGCCGCTATATATCTTTTATCTGCATGGCAATTTTCGGCCTCCGTAATTTATCTATGAAAAGTATTCAATTTTTTTATGTTGGACAATACATCACTTCTTAATATGTGGATTTCCTTATGAAAACCTCTTAAAAGAAAATGAATATAAACGAATACATTTTTAAATATTTTAGTTAACTTTGTACACATGTATTGTACTATGTCTAAATTTATTTATTGAATTATGCAAAATCAGTTGCCGGTTTAAAAATACATGCAGATTTTTTATGAAAATCGACAAGGAAGTTTGAAAAACTATTGAACAGTAAGCCAAATACAATAGCTGACAAATTATCCGAACAATGAATACACATTCCCTTTTAATAGATCTAGTACATGTGAACCCAGAAGGTAAATAACCCAGTGTTAACATTAAATCTAGAGATAAATGTATTAAGTGTCAAGTAGGTGTTACTTTTTAAGTATCCATAGAGCGCCTTTCTCAGAACTTTATAACAGTGCAAGAGACTTGCAAAGGCGTTAATAAATATGTACAAACATACTTCTTTTCTTCCTGTTCATCCTCATAAAGATAGGTGTCTCGATTTTTAAGTTATATCTCTCTACGAATTACTATGAAATTACTATGAAATGTGTTCGAAACAATCGTTTTTATAATACTGTTGGATAATTCTGTTATAATTTTTTCCATGAATCTCGTACTTTTGTTATATACATTCTATTTGAGGATAATTTGAGAACTCAAATAAGACAACCCATATACATATAAAAGTAGTGTTAGAAGTAAAATTCCCGGTGTTCGAGATGGAAAAAAAATACAATTTTGTGATAATTTATATTCGATTGAATATATTTCTGAAGAAAAAAACAAAGAAAAGTTTGTAGAATTTAATTTAAATCTTAATTTTTAAATAGTAAAAAAATCCATATCAATTGAAGCGTTTGCAATTAGCATGTATGTGAAACTATGTATTGTTTTTCATTTTTTGTTGTTTAAATTGATGGCATTTGATTTATAAACGTAGATTCATACATGTATGAAATGAATGTGCAAGTATTTTTTCGTTTTATAACTAAAATCACATTAAATTGAATAATAGATTAAATAAATAAAAATGATAAGCAATAAAAGAACAAACAAAAAGGATATTTAAATGCAAAACAAAAGAATGTAACAAAATATAAACACGTTCTGCTATTCATTGTAGATCTTGTTACACGGCTGTTGTTTTCAAGTTCTCATCTTTCTTTTAGTATAGGAATAGTTTAAAAACAAATCACAAGGACAAAAGTTAGCAATTGCATATCAACAGTGATCAAATCCATCTGTCACTGAGAAGATCACACGATTTTTTTTTCGTTCAGAAATTCGCATAAACACTATCATTTTGAATGAATCCTGCCACTACCTCGTGACAAAGCTGATATTCCTCCTAAAAAAGATGAAATATATTTTATCCTCTTTGGTCTCGTATGGTGATAAAGCTTTTCTAGAGACGAAAACAGTTAAGCATCCAGTGCAGTCATGTTAAGTTTTTTTAACACGATTTGTTATCATCACTTTATCAAGTTTTGAAAAGCTTATATTAATAAGAATAAAGCATTTGAAAAAAAGGTGCTATGTGCATTAAAATGCATCTTTTTAATGAAAAATTTCATCGTGTAAAAGTACATTAAAAATCATCATGTTCACAGACGCCTTATTCAGATTGAGTTAAAATGTGTGTATACACATATTTAGATGTACATTTGGTTATGATTTTATGATGCTGTTAGATACATAATGGACATATGGTATAGTAAACAGTTTAATTTATTTACTTGATATACTGGTAGTAAATACTGACTTGATGCACGAAATGCTTTCATTAATATTAAAATTTGACAGGCATATATTGAAAATAATTATAAACCAAAACTCTTTGTTAAATACAGGGGAAAGTAGATAATGATAAAGATAAGCAAAATGTCAATAATGATAAAACTTAAATGGAAAATGGTTGTATATACCAAGGTAGACACAAACTCCGGTCTACGGATCTGAAGTTGTCGTGTGATGGTGAAGATATCCACTTCCTGATCCATTGAGAGTTGTTCTAGAGCGTTATAGACCACACAGAATGCTCCACAACGTGTGGCTCCATCACTATCAAGATATAATTAGATCATTGTATCTAGAGAGTACGTAGATTATTGTTATTATACAGTTGTTCTAGAGAGTTATAAACCACACAGAATGCTCCACACCGTGTAGCACCATCACTGTCAAGATATAATTAGAGGTACATATTTGTGTATTATTCTAATTTTAATAATATACTCGTTCTGGAGCGTTAAAAACAACACAGAATGCTCTATAACGTGAGACCCTAAAACTTTTAAAGTTGAAACAATACCACATATTGTAAACAATAAGTACTGGGCTGCATCTGCACTTAAAGACGTCCACTGACAATGGCATAACTCTTTTAAAACTTAAGATTTTTCCCCCCAAAAGTTTAAAATTGTCTTGTATAGCTTAATTGTTTTTCTCTGAACTTTGCTATCAGCATGATGTTCTGTAAAAATCCACATATTCAATAAAATCAAAAAAGATCAATCCTACGGGTTTTTAAACAATAAAATGCTTTCCTTGTATGTTATTACTGGAATTAACGGAAGCGGCTGTTGCAGAAAAAAATACACAACCCGCAGAAACGGGTTATGAAAAATTTTTTCTGCAATATCTGCGGCCGTTAATTCCAGTAATAACAAACAAAGAAAGGCATTTAATTGTTTATATTTATATCTGTTTTAATACTCATTCAAAGTAGGATTAAAAAGATTAATTATTGTATTAATGATGCGAACATCTTGATACGTTTCATTTATGGAACAGCCACTGACCAAGAAATCTGTACAGGCGACATGCCGATTGTAGTTCATGCAGTGATTAACGCAATGGGTTTTCTTAAGAAATAAAGAAGAAAATATTCAGCGGATGTAAATTTATATATTCTTGTAAAATGCACGATATTGACGATTACAACATTCCATATTCATTTGATTTTGCCAAAGTACATCGTTCAGAAAATAAATGTACCTTGATAGAATAAGAATTTTCCCTTCCTTGTTTTTGATTTTTTCAGCCTTTGTTTCCTTTACAAGTTCCAGTAAGGCTCTTTTGTCATTTATCATCCTGTTTTCCTTCCAGGCCTTACATTCTAGAACTGTGGTTGACATGGTTTTAGGTCCCTGCAGAAAAAATGACAATGAAGTACTAAGTAATTTGATAAGTAGTTAAAAGTTGTGAAAATTATATTTGAAGACATTTGACAAGCTCACTTCTGACTGTAGAATTATATTTCTTGACGTAAAATTTGTGGAGCTTGCTGCAGAAGACATTTTGATTGAGAAACTTCCAACGGTTTTGTGTTCAGATTTAGATGGAAGCCATTGTGATGACTGAAAAAAATAAAAATATGAAACTTGTTAGTGCTTTCTTTATAATATCAAACTGTACTCTAAGAGAAATAAAACCCCAATTGGAGGGTTTTCTTCATATTTTGTATCTAATTTTCTTGTCACAAAGTATCTTATACCACTTCCTAAAGTTAGGTCTCACATAGTTGATAAAAATACTCGATAAAAAACCTCTTTACTATTTGTTTTAAATGATTGTCAAAAAATACGATAATATATATTTCAATAATGCTTCCTACAGATTTTATTTCCTTCAAAGGACCAAGGAAAACCACAACACGAGCATCAAAGTCTCTGATAAGTCTGAGGAACTCTTCAGTGAAGTCAGGAAGTGGGTACTGGGCGCTGATCAGACTGTCGTTCTCTGTGAGGGACTGAAATTTAATTGTAGAAGACATTTAAAAATACGGATGAGTTTCTTTATTTTTTTCGATTTCCAGACCCGATTTTGATCATTCAAAGGAAAGAAAATATATGCCTGATTTGTTTGATACAGTATTGATACACTGTAATGACAGTTAAATATTTTTTGTAAGATGACTTTGAATATAAAAACAATATTTTATTTCAATTTGAATGAAGTCAATTGTAACTTGGACCTGAAGAAAAACAGCGTTGTAGTAGTTGTTGCGTCCCTTTGTATAGGACAGATAGCACAGAAATTCTTCCACTGAAATTTAAACCGTGAATAAGAATATACAAAGATCGACGTTACAAAATGACATTTTATTTATAATAATAGCACCGTTGAACTGTGTTTTTCATTACTCTAATACTCATTAAAAATAGAAGGAAGAACAGTTAACTTTATATTCTTTCAGTAAAATATTTGGTACTTTTTCATTTGTGCAGTATGGTGTTAATAATTTTGTGTGTTTTATAATATACCTGGAAGGACTTCTTCCGTGTAGTTTGCAGTCAGGTATTTTCTTCCTGAGTCATAGTCCTTTTCTGTATATTCTTTACGCAGAGACAGTAATTCCTACATGTAATGACACAAAAATATTCAGTTGTACCTTCTTTTAAGATAGTATAAGTAATTGTATTCAATCAGTGGTCAAGACGACGTTGTTTAATTATTCTAATTATACAATTTTTTTGTTTTAAAACATTTGGTAACAGATTTTAACGTTTTAAGATTTTGATGTATGAATCGGAAAGAAACAAAAGTTAGAATGAAATCACCTGAAATTCGGACGACAAGGATGATTTCCCGGCAACTTCTCCACAGTTTGTGTAACAAGACTGTTTTTGAAGCTCTTGTAAAAAGGACTCTGTTGTTTGACATCTGGACTTTCCATTGAATGATTCACATAGAGCAAGATAAACTGCTTTATATTGGTCCTAAGATGAAGGAAAAGTATTGCTAGCTTTGATTTTGTGACAAAATTGTACACAGTATTTGAGATCTACATATATGATCTGCAGATGTTGTCGGTCTTCTGTAGATGCCTACTCCTGTAGGTCACCTGAAGACACCTAAAGGTCTTTGTTTAATGGTCTATTACTTTTAAGTTTTTGGGACTCTTCCTTATCACATTGTCATTTTACTAATGCTCTCTGTGTTATAATAATTCGTAATTGTTTTCACGAGAAGCATGTAAAATAGCATTATTTCATGTCTAGATATGCAAAAATGTATAGCGATATAAGGACCAGTTTCCTCATACATTATATAAGGGGTTAATTTACCGTGTCTAAAAACCATTTACAATGTACTACCGTGTATTATGAAAAAATTGCTTCATATTCTTTTCTTTTTTCATTATGTAAAATATCCAACATGTATAATATGACTGTATAGGATATTTTTTAAAGTAGAGTTTCTATCAACACGTTATACATCAAGCACACTGTACTCTATTTTTACATTATGTTTTTAAATTACTTAAATGACATTGAAACCATCTACGCCTAAATCAGCTCCTGGTTAAGGACAGATGATACAAACAATTTTTTTTTCTTTGGAGGAGACTTAATATCATGTCACAAGTTTAGAAAAGGGGATAATTCCTTTTAAAAATTCTCTTAAGAAATGGAAAGTATTAGTAATATTTCAATGGAATTTCAAATATAGACAAAACACTCTATGTAAAGGTTTACAGATGAAAATAAATTTCAGAAAATTTTACCTTGGTGCTAAAGTGTAATATAAACTTTAAAAAAAATAACCCAAGCCATGTTAATTTTATAAGGACGGGCAAAATGGTGAAAATCAGCCCATGTGATATTGCTGATTTTTTGTTATTTCGTTTTCCTCATAAAATTCACCTGGCTTGGTATATTTTTCTAAAGTTTATATTACACTTTTAGCACCAAGATAACATATTCCGAAATTTATTTTCACCTGTAAACCTGTTCTGACTGTGATTTGTCTATATTTGCTTTTTTATTGAAATATTAATAATATTTTCTAAGTCTATTTCATTTTCCAGGTCTTCCAAAAAAAATTAAAGAATTTTCCACTTTTCCAAACTTGTAACATAATATTGAGTCAGGTAGTCACGTGACGGTGTAGTGAATGGACGTGTCCTTTATCCGCTCCGTCTTTTGACATATATTTTTCTTGGATTTTTCTTTATTGTGCTGTTTTGTGTATATATACTGTGTACAGTGGTTTTGGGAAGTGTTTTCCTTTTCATTTGGAAGTTTTCCTTGGAAAAGGCGAGCGTATTTGTGTTTATTGCTATTGTGTTTAATTCAACAGTGTGCTAAACCTAGGTGAGTGAAGCTCACACTGAGTTTTGATTGAACAATGGAGCAAACAAAAATGTTAAAACCCGTATATCTAAGGAACAGAGATATCCAGACGGACAAGAGCAACTATGTAACAGATTATAACTTAGCATGTGCGGTGGGTACGGTTATTTCAGATATCAAATGCATCCAAAGGGACAGAGACCTATGGAGAATTTATGTAGAATCGCGTGAAAGTAGGAATCTTCTTGTATCGGAAGGCTTCGAACTGCGAAATAAAACAGTTTCTGTTTTCGATACAAATCCCTTTTCAGCAGGGACAGAGAACCCTAACGAAGAGGTTGTACGAGTAACAGTTAGGGGGGTCCCCCTCTCTGTTGATGACACATGCATTAAAAATATGCTCGAAAAACTAGGGGCAACTCTTACCTCTGACATTAAGTATGAAAAAATTCGAAATCCAAATACTTTAAAAATGACAGAAATATTAAATGGCAATCGATTTGTCTACATAAAACCATTAGAAAAGGGGAAATTTCTACCAAGAAATAGTGAGTGTGCAGGTCTCAAATGCTCAATTTCTCATCTTGGTCAACCAAACAAGAAAAGGAGCATGGTGTGTACCAACTGCTGGGGAGAAGACCATTTAAGGTACAATTGCGAATACGAGGCCTGTTGTAAAGTCTGCCGGAACCCCGGCCATTCCCCGGGAGACACAGCCTGTCCTAAGCACGATTCATCTTCCAAAGAAATCATTACTTTCAGTGGAAAAGATGATGTCTTGTCTAATTTCTACCCGTGCGATATTACAGTGTTTGGTGTTTCTCATGCTTCCGCAGAGCATGCTTTTCAGTATAGCAAAGCGATGCGAGCAGGCGACATCATAAAGGCATCCGCTGTCAGAAATGCCGATACTGCGTTAGACGCCAAGCGTATCGGGTCACAGGTGACCGTTCCAGACCATTGGCTTCAGGAGAGAGACGACGTAATGCGTCAGGTCATCGAAGCGAAATTCGATCAAGTGATTGAGTTCAAGGAAAAACTTTCCTCTGTCGAATCATCTACTCTTCTCGTTGAAGCCGCCTATGATGACTATTGGGGGTCTGGACTCGACAAAAAAGGAACGCAGTACACTGAGATTTGCGCGTGGCCAGGGAAAAACACTATGGGCCAAATTCTGACGGATATCATGAGATCAAAACGGCCAAATCCAAACACGGCTCAGAAAAGCCAGTTGGTAAGAAACCGCAGAAATAACAGCAAATCAAGTAACAAAGCATGAATTGTAAATGTGAATTTACAGACACTGTTTGATTTTTGGAATATTTCTTTTGTCACAAAACATGTTTGTTTTTCACAGATTTTAAATGAATAATCTTGAAATATTGTCAGTAAATGTCCGTGGACTAAACTCGGACGAAAAAAGGGTTAAACTATATACATGGTTACATGATACGAAAATAGATGTTATTTTTTTACAAGAGACCCATTATGTCGAGAAAAATAAGATCAGATATGACTCAAGATGGTTCGGAAAGTCATTTCATTGTTATAGTGACTCATCATTCAGCCGAGGTGTCAGTATTTTATTTAAGAAAGAATTGAATACAGAAATAGTTGAGAAACATGTATCTCATGACGGTAGAAGATTATTTTTAAAAGTAAAAATAAATGAAATATTCTATTCATTTATAAATATTTATGCACCAAACTCTGTAAAAGAAAGAGGTCTATTTTTTCAAACATTGCATAGTTTCATGCATAAAAAATGTACACCAGATGATGATAATATTATTTTATGTGGTGATTTTAATTGTAAAATTGATAATGATTACGATCAAAGTATTCAAAAGCTAAAAAAAATACTAAAAGCGTTTGATTTAATAGATACATGGAAAACGAAATATCCAACCTCAGATGGATATACATGGTGCAATTCAGAAAATATTCCTAGTAGTAGAATAGATTATATATTTTTAAGCAAAAATTTTGCCTTGGACTTAAAGAACATAATTATACGTAAAATTCCTGGAACAAATTTCGGAAAAAGAATGTCCGATCATAGGGTATTAAAAATATCATTTAAATTAGATGAGAAAAAACGAGGTAGTGGGTACTGGAAGTTAAACAATTCCCATTTAACTGATTTAGAATATAAAAAAGGAATTAAAAATATAATAAGTGAGCTACAAGAACAACAGGTTAACCCGATAGATAGGTGGGAATCTTTCAAAATTAAAGCAGGAGATTTTTCTATTAGATTCGCAAAAAAATCAAGTCAAAATATTAAGCAAAAAATTAACTTATTAGAAAAGGAATTAGATAAAATAGAAGAATCAAATTTTCAAAATATTGACATGAACAAAAAACGCAAAATAGAAAGAGAATTAGATGAGCTTTATGACAAAAAGTGTAAAGGTGCCTTTATAAGATCACGATCGAAATGGATATTAGAAGGTGAAAAATGTTCAAAATTTTTTCTTAATCTAGAAAAAAGTAGACAAAAACAAAATGTCATAAAAGAATTAAAGATAAATAACAATAATATAGAGACTACGGATGACATTTTAGGCGCTATGTGTGAATTTTATGAAAATCTATACGCTTCAAATAATATATCTGACGATGGCATACAATTATCTATCTTCAATTGAACTGGAAAATACACTAAGCGAAAGCGATGCTAATTTCTGTGAACAATTTCCTTCTCTAGAAGAATGTTCTGAAGCAGTATTTAATCTAAAACCTAACAAATCGCCCGGGTTAGATGGTCTCACAAACGAATTTTATCAATGTTTTTGGAAAGATATACAACCTCTATTTTACGAAGCATTGAAAAATATTTTTGAAAATGAACAAATGAGTTTTTCACAGAGAGTTGCAGTTATCTCTCTTTTATATAAGAAAGGCGATGAAAAAAATTTAAAAAACTATCGCCCAATCAGTTTAACTAATACTGACTATAAAATAATTGCTTTTATATTTGCAAAAAGACTGCAAAATGTTATTGGAAATATAATCAATGAAAATCAATCTGCATATATCAAAGGGAGATATATTGGTGAAAATGCTAGAATTATTTTAGATATATTAGAATATTGTGAAGAAACCAACAATGATGGGATATTATTATTTTTAGACTTCGAAAAGGCTTTTGATTCGATAGAATGGAATTTTCTATTCAAAACTTTAGAAAAGTTTAACCTTAAAACAAACTTTTTGAAATGGATGAAAATTCTTTATAAAAATCCAGTATTTCGATTAAAAAACAATGGATGGGTATCTAAAACATGCAAGATGTCAAGGGGAATTCGACAGGGGTGTCCGATCTCAGCGATATTATTTTTATTTGTCGCTGATATTCTAGCTCTAAAAATCAAGAATAACGACCAGATTTCTGGAATAAAACTCTCAGATAGGGGTAAAGAATATAAACATGTACATCATGCAGACGATCTTACATTATTTTTAAAAAATGTGGAATCAATGAAAGAATGTCTTAAAACAATACACGAGTTCTCTAACTACGCCGGATCCAAGTTGAATATAGATAAAACTGAATGCATCTTGACAGGAGCATTAAGTCGTGTCGGAGAAAAAATAGAAGGTATAAAAGTAAATACTTCATCTCTTAAATGTTTGGGCATATACATAGGTGTAAATAAAGATGAATGCTATAGAAAAAATTGGGTTGATAAATGCGAAAATATGCAAAAACTCTTTGAATCATGGAAAAAAAGAAAACTCACAATTTTTGGTAAGACTGAAATAATAAACAGCTTAGGTATAAGTAAATTCATCTATGTTGCGTCTATCTTACCTATTCCACAAGAAAACGAATTAAAAAAAATAAATAAATTAATTTTCAACTTCCTTTGGGACTCCAGAGACAGGATTAAACGGAATACATTAATTGGCAAAATAGAAGAAGGGGGGATTGGAGTAGTTGACGTACTTACTAAGTTTCAAGCATTAAAAGCTGCTTGGATACCACGCCTTATAAATAATGCTGATCACAACTCTTTGCACTCTCACCTTGAGAATTTATTAGAGACATATAATGTAAATTTTGAATATATATTAAAAACCAACAGCAGTGGTCTAAACGACTTTGACCCATTTAAAAGATTACCATTGTTTTATAAAGAAATTTTTATTTATTTTAATCAATGTAAAACACTTCCTGACTTAAAAAGGATGAATATAAACGAAATTCTACAAGAACCAATATGGAATAATAGACTCTTTTTATTTAAGGGGAAAACGATATTCTTTAAACACTGGGTTAAAAATATAAAATATGTAAAAGACCTGTTTTCAGATGCTGGTTTTAAAACTATCGGAAATATAGGAGAAGAAATTCAAAAAAAGTCAAATATATTGTGTGAATATAAAATAATTTACTCTGTTTTTAAATATATTAGAGAAAAAAATGGATATCAACAACATAAATTTATCAATATAAAGAACAAAAGGTATTTTAATTTTCATGGAAACTATTGTAAGATTGAAAGTAAGAAGTGTCATTTTTTTTATAATGTTCTTTTGAGTAAGAAATTTTCTCCGCCAAAACATCAGCGTTTACTTGGAGAAACATTCAACGTTAATCAAGAAATGTGGAAATCTATTTATCAGCAAAAGATTAAAGTAGCTGTAGATAAAAACATTGCAGATTTCAATTACAAATTACTACACAATTTACTTTGTTGTAAAAAATATATGGTAAAATGGAAGAAAGAAACCTCAGATAAGTGTTCTATCTGTTCTGTTGTAGAAGACATGCAACATCTTATTTTTGAATGTAAAAATGTTAAATATATCTGGGATATAGCTTCCACTGTGTTGAAAATTAAAATTCAATGGAAAGACATTATTATTGGTTTTTACTTAGAATGTAATAAGAAAACATATTTTTTGAATAATTTTATTTCCTTTATTGCATTAAAGATATATAAATACAAAATGTTCTGTAGAATAGAAAATCTTGATGAAACTGAATATAATATTTTACATCATATAAAAAAATCCACAGTATTTTGGTGCAAAGTAATTAAATGTTGTAATTATTCACTTAATGTTGATATTATTGATAAGTTTACAAAATTACTGTAAATTGTATTTGTATGTAAATACATTTATGTATATCAATAATACATTTAGAATTTAGTTTTATCAGTTTAATAATTCCCGCTACTAGCGGTTTCAGTCCCCCTAGTAGTGCTGCTGAAGGGGAACCCAAGGACTGAGCGAGTGTATATGATCTCCCCTTTAGACAGCAATGGGAATGTGTATTCATATACTCCTCTTATATATTGATTGTAAAATTAATTTAATAATGTTTTCAGTTATTTATATTTTAGATATATAAAAAACATTCTAATATAAACATTATTTGTTTATAAAAAAAAAAGGTAACTATTATTACTTATGTACACTATTTGTCTTACAATATCAATAATCATCCTGCGAGGTGATATAGAATTAATTTTTGTAAATGTATTTAGATGGAGTTTAGTCAGGGCCCCATCCCTGGCAACTGCCATAAATATTTGAGTAGGGAATTCTTATGTTATAGCATAGGTCTGGGAAATAAAATCTAGAAAAACCCAAAAAAAAAAAAAAAAAAAAAAAAAAAAAAAAACATAATATTGAGTCTCCTCCAAAGAAAAAAACTGTTTGTATCATCTGTCCTTAACTTATACGAAATAGATGTGATTTATTGGCTGCAAAGAAGAGTGTGCATATACATCCTGTTTTGGTCATAAAAATGTAAATCTTAATATCAATTCTCTATAAAAATCAAAATTTTAAATAGGGTCGTGGACATGACATGTCTCCGATTTAGCTGAATTTCACTCCATTTACTACATTTGGCATATCTTTAATAAATATGATGTTAAAGTCTAGCTTTTCAATTTGGTTGCCATGGTAACAAGGATGTTATATTTAGAATCCTCCGATTAAGCAAATTTTGCTCTGTTTTAAATTAAATTAGTGCACATTCAATAAATTAGTGTAAATTCACATGAAAATTATGTTCTCTGAGCTCATATTACTTAAATCTCAGAAATAAATTTCATTCAAGATATTTGAATGGATATTAAGCGAATTTTCTTCGCAGCATTTAGGCTGTTAGCAAATTGGCAATTTGCCAAATTTGGCTTTTTTAGTCATATTCAATGAAATTTTTCACCATTTTGACAACTGATATATTTGTAACCATGTATCATTAAATAAACTATATATTCTAAGGTTTTATGAGAAAAACAAAAATTTATGGGTAAATCAAAAACTTTCTAGAAATTATTGCATGAAAATTGGCAATTTGCCAAAATTGACTTTTTTAGTCATATTCAATGAAATTTTTCACCATTTTGACTACTGATATATTTGTAACCATGTATCATTAAATAAACTATATATTCTAAGGTTTTATGAGAATAAAAAAAAATTATGGGTAAATCAAAAACTTTCTAGAAATTATTGCATGAAAATTGGCAATTTGCCAAAATTGACTTTTTTAGTCATATTCAATGAAATTTTTCACCATTTTGACTACTGATATATTTGTAACCATGTATCATTACATAAACTATATATTCTAAGATTTTATGAGAATAAAAATAAATTCATGGGTAAATGTACAGCTTTCTAGAAATTATTGTGTGACCCCCCCCCCCCCCATTAATCACAAATAACAGAGAAGATCATCTAAGAACACATGTTTTACCAAACTGAACAAATTGTTATGTTATATGAATATACGTCAAGTATTTAAATTTCTTTTTGATAATTAAATAGAACTTCTGCAATTAACTCAGAGACAGGTAAATTAACATATTGCCATGGAAACAAATTAGGCTTCTAGTTACTTTATTCTAAATATGAAATAAAACAAGTGAGTTTCTAACAATTCTCACAAATCTTTTGACGGCCTGTAAATGTTTCCAATCCCTTTGATTTATTCACTAAATTATGTTCAAATTCAAAACATTTATTTTTTTTTATGTATAATTTAAGTAAAAAGGCAAACTCATATTTAATAAATGATATTAAAGTATCTAATGAAAATATGTAAGTAAGTCAGACAATATAATGTCAAAACAAGTTGGCAAGATCATCTTGATTATAATGTTTGTTTGCCCTCTCCCAACTCAGGGTAAAATTATTAAGTCGGTAGGTAGGTTGAAAAATCATTTTTCCAGAAAATTTCAAAATATTTGTTGATGAGATAAGATGGATAAAAAGAAAAAAAAACATCCTGTCTTGCAATGTAAAAAAAAAGTTTTGAATTTTAGTCAGTCTATTGCCCTTATATGCTAAATATAGTGGAATTAATTCTTATTATCACATTGCTTATCAGCATATTCAGATGATCAGTTATACTATTATGTTCTTTTAATGGGTATAAATATTTTTAACCATTTGACCTTGACCTTAGACATTGACCGATTTTAAAAAAAACTTTAACCTTAACCACAACTTTTGACGTTGAACTAGATTTTCATATTTCAGAGGTGTTTTCCTTGTGACAAGATCTTTCTTGGGATAGCACGTGGGAGTTGTGGCATAAGCTGCCATGTATGGGGGAGTCAGTGTTTCACAATTAATCTTGTTCTCAGTTTTGTTAAAATGTATTCATATTCTAATCATACATGACATACTGTGTGAAGCCTGCCAGTATAAAACTATAGATTTGTGAGCCCATGTGGGGGTATATAATAAATCAGTATACCACCTCTCCTGCAGAGTGGGGATATAAAAAGGGAAGAAACTGCTTCTTTTCATAATACTGCCTTTATAGAAAAGAAATAAACATGACATTGGAATGCATGCTCCACTTAAACAGTGACATTTTTGAAAATACAAGAAATCAATTTAGAATCAATTTAGAATACACATATTCTCTAAGGAAAACAGATGCTCTGCTTATAAAAATTCTGTTAAAATTTGTTCTCTCATATTCTCTCATTTGATGTCAGCTTGGTTTCCTCGAATTCACATATCTTTATGTCCTTTTGTGTAAGTTTGAAAAGTAGCTCAGCCTTGCAATTTGCTGTGGATTTTAGTCATGATCTTTAGCACTACTGGACGAAAAAGTGCTGAGAATCCCAAATTTTACTGATAAAGTTTGATAATTACTGATACTGTGCTGTTGTTGCTGATAAATACTGATATTTACTGTTATTATTACTGTTGTTGCTGATATTTTTTGTTGTTTCTGATAAATACTGATAATTACTGTTGCCTTTTACTGTGGAGTCTGATAAATACTGATAAATACTGTTGAGGTACTGTCGTTGCTGAGAATTGCTGATAATTACTGTTGAGGTACTGTCGATGCTGAAATTTACTGATAATTACTGTGGTCATTGTTTTTAACCTGGTAATTGGTTTAAAATAAAACAGAGGGCTATAAAAACCTTCAATTATTACTTTCTTTTACTTGAATTGTCATGGCAAAATTTTTCATATTTTTTTAAATGTTCTGCTTGTGACAAAATTACATGACTGTATGTATGTATGCTGATTTCAATTTCTACATTACGTTAACTTTGTGAAAATTTTGACAATAATCAAATGAATTATTAATAGAATGAATATATAGAAAAAGAATTAATAAAAAAAAAATTAACTGCAGAAAAAATGGAATTTTACTTTTGCATAAGCTCTTATTGAAAAATAAACTGTAAATAAAAAGAAAATTATGCTATCTTAAAAAAGATCCATCGCCGCCTTTCCCGGCTCCAAGAAAATTATATAGGTAGATCGGTGATCTTTTTTTTTTCAATAATAAGAAAAAAGTTCTTAATGGATGGGAAAAAATCGGAATAAAAAAAAGTTTCCTGCAGGTTAGAAAAGTTGGATTTGTTCCGTTTTCACTAGGTCAACTGGTCGAGTTTGGACAACATTTTGTTTTTGAAGGCCTTTTTTTCTCGAAAACAATTATATTTATCTTGTTAAATGTTCAGTTTTTTGGTCTCTTTTCGTCGAAATATTTGAAAATTTGCTCGAAAATTAGAAATTTTATCCTTTTTAAAAAGTAACTAAGAGGTGAAAACAGGTTTGAATATAATGTTCAATCTGTGGGCACTGATTTTAATTAATAATTTATTTATTTATTCATTTATTTTAATGTTATGTAGACGTTTGTAGATCGTCCAAGAATTAAACTCCTCCACATGTACATATGTACAAGTACACACTGTATGCACGTGCAACCGGCAAATGGGGCGAGCTGATTAAAAATTAGAGGTTAAGAATCCCTAGTACAAAGATACATGTGTTTAATTTGTCTCTTAAAATTTAAATACAAAATCAGTTTTTATTTAATCAGTTTTGAAATCTCATTAATTTTTTTTATTTGATTTTATGGAATTGGAAATAAGAACTGAAATGAGACTTAATTTAATATGTTACTATAAGTATATGATCAAATTGATCGATTTTAATTTTGCATGGTAAAAAGTTGAAAGGAAAACACCTTTAAATTGATTTCAATTGATCAGAAATCGGTGATCGACCTGTGATTTGGCTGTATTGTGTACATGTCTTCAGCCCCGGGGTAGAACGGGGTACAACTTGTATATTCCATGCAAATTGTTGTGGTCAGCGTAACAATGGGAACTAATTACCTATTGTTCTTCGTCTGCGGCTACTGGTGTTTCAATAAACAAACTACCTACACTGTACATGGGTTTGTAACTCGCTACTTTTTAACAATCTTAAAGTTTATGGTCGCACGGAAAAAAAAATTCCATAATATTGAATTTGATGACGAATAAAATTGATAGAAAAAATATTTAGAATAGAACACTTTGGTACTATAATGAAAAAAAAAATACATACATGTACATCATGTTCGTTGTACAGACTTATTTTCATTATTATTTCAATTCTTAAAGATCTATCTTCTTCAGTATTTAATTTCATTTTTTAGTTTTACGCATATTTCTTCAATCAATCAATCATTTATTTGAATCTTTTTACAATTTTACTTAAAGTATACATAGACCACAAAAACATAAAAAATGTAGGTGATTTTATACATAACAGTAGGTCTAAAAGGCATGCGTGAATAAGAAACTAAACAAAAACATAATTTGTAGGTTGCTATAAATGCGAAGTAGGGGAATTTAGGCCGGGGAGTATATTTTGTTTATCAGATAAAAGAATATCCCGGGGGAGGTGGTCACATGTATTTTCAATTCTGAATCTCTGCTAACGATTGTTTGGGACCGGTAAATACGTAGACGAGAAATTGACTTCACTTTTTAATAAAAAAAAAAGTGTGCAAAATATACAATCATATAGATATAAAGAGAAATAGTGTTTAGTGAAGCACTTTTTTGAAATAATATTAGCATGAATTGTTCCCAATTCAGATGCAGGAAAACTCCACTTCGCTTAATCCGAGAAAAAAACCTTAAATTTAATGTATGGATTTTGAATGTCAGAAACTTGACGTTGTGTATCGCAGTCATGAATAAATGTTATAATTACTTCAGTTCTGAAATTTGTATTGTTCATTGCAATTGATTCTCTAAAATAATTTTATTCATGGATATAAAAAATTCGATAAGTATAATATCATAACTTGCATGACTTTTAAAACACACAACTAAAGAACAGACCTTTCCCTATCGGCTATCACTTAATTGTATTAGCAGTATTTCACCCCCTCCTTTTTGTGCTACAATCAAGTAAAATCATATAAATAAACATCAAGTCTGTACTGTTCTTTTATACAAAGGTCTCGGACAAAAATGGAATTAAAAAAAAATTATAATCACTGCACAAAATTCTAATTTTACAAAAACTCAAGCCGTGACAATATCCCTATGGCAGAATGTACTAATAATTGACCCGATTCTAAAACGAAAGTAGAACTTTTACACGTGGTTAACATGTATATTCAATAACAACAAGCACAAAGTTTGCATTAATGGAAAAAGTTAATTCAAGTTATGATGTATTCTATTTAGTTTTTTAACTGACTGACCGCATATAACATGTTTAAGGAGTGGCGCATAATATTAGAAGCCATATGCACATAGACTTAAAACTGTACATACAATGAAAAAAATAATTAGCCTAAAGAAAGACGTATATTTCATTGACTGAAAATCACACTGCGTAAGATTTATGTCATGTAGTGTACAATACTTAAGCCTTAACAAATAATTTAAAAGAGAGAGAGAGAGAGAGAGAGAGAGAGAGAGAGAGAGAGAGAGGTAGAAAGCGACACGATATAAAATTCGCAGGGAGGACATCGGAGAACTAGAGCGCGCTGTCTACATAATATATATTAAAAAAATGATTATAGATGCTTCAATTTAATTATTTAACCCTGGCACATTCTTCTATAAAATAACAAAGTGTACGCTTCAAGACTAGATTTTATGAAAAATATTTAATACTGTCTTGTTAAAATGAGAGCTTAATTTAAAAGTTATTGGAAAAAGGGGGGGGGGGGGTGTTTTCAACTTAATGTGCTCATGCATTTTCAGTTCTCCACACGGTAAAATAAATTGATATTTACAACCATTGACTGTGTTGAAGTATTAAAGATACCCACAAAAAGCTTTTGATGACAGTACACATACATGTGAGAAAAAATATGAGATGAGATTTTTTTTTAACCTTTATGAACAAAAATTAAACTTTTTAAAAAAGTACTTGGGAAGAAAAACCACTCTAAAAACAGAATAATCTTCCTCAGATAATGTCATCTACGTATAAGGAGAAATTTAAAGAAAAAACATAAACATTTATGAAAGCTTATGTTAACATTATGGTCTAAAAATAATTATAATGAAATTAATAGATGAAATCTGAATACAAATTAATAAAATGTGACTTTTTTTTATTTAGAATGACTTATTTTGTAATTGACTGTAATGAATTTGTTAAAATACCTTTAAAAAAAACAACAAATAATCATTACAGGCTTTTTTAATCCATTCCCAGGTTAAAAACAATGACCACAGTAATTATCAGTAAATCTCAGCATCGACAGTACCTCAACAGTAATTATCAGCAATTCTCAGCAGCGACAGTACCTCAACAGTATTTATCAGTATTTATCAGACTCCACAGTAAAAGACGACAGTAATTATCAGTATTTATCAGCAACAACTAAAATTATCAGCAACAACAGTAATAATAACTGTAAATATCAGTAATTATCAGCAAGAACAGCACCGTATCAGTAATTATCAAACATTATCAGTAAAATTTGGGATTCTCAGCACTTTTTTCGTCCAGTAGTGTAGAAAGCCCTCTCTATATCCATCTTGCACCAGTGACAACTTTTACTGGATCTTCTTTTCTTTCTGTTCTTATTCCTACTTTCTATTTTTCATGTGAAAATTACTTCCTGTCCATTTTTTTTTTTTTTTGGGGGGGGGGGGGGGCTGTGTGTCCTCTGCTCTGGTCATTTCTATCTGTTCACATGAAAATAAAAAAAAATATACCATTAATTTTTGGTCAGTTTGGATAAAAATTCATTAAAAATTATTTTAAAAACTTAAAACTGGAATCTTAAAATTTTGCTATACATAAAACATATACATTTTCAACCTCTAAACATTATTATCTCCCTTTATGCATTGTCATGGCACTCATGTCTTAAATCACCATGAATCCATGTAACTTAATACACAATACATGTACCTTTCTGGTCTCCTTGCTAGAGGATCTGTAATCCTAAGAGTCTTCATTAGGAAATCTTGCAAGGGCTGCAATGATCTGAAAATTTAAATTATTTTTAATTTGAAAGTATGGGTTAAAATCCTAAACATCAAATATAAATTACATGTACCTGATATTTAAATGTTATCCTGAAAATTTTCTGAATCATGAGGAATGATTGTTAAAGGAGGGGATTCAATGTTGTGATCAAGCATTTTTTTTCAATTTACACAGTTAAAGCTTTTCTGCAGTTTAGACAAATTGTGGGAGATCTAGAGTAGAAATGAATTTGACAACAATTAATTTTTAAAGTGGTAAATGAAATGTTATTATATCATGAATTAATTGTAATATAAACATACATGTTTTATGGACACTACATGTCATGTGGTATAATTTATTTTGTACTTTTAATGCAACTATTTTTAATTTGTACAATATGTCCTTGACATGCAAAGTACACAGCATCAGAATGATCTCATCTGTACAGATCAATACTGTTAAACTAAAACTATTCATAAATGTGTGCAAGATTGATATGCCTGCAATATATAGCTGAAAAACAGTGCTCTGACAGTAAAATAAAATTATGAGACAGAAAGCTGCATCTTAGAAAAGTCAATAAAGAGTGCTTCATGACAATTAACTATTTATAGAACTCCAAGTACAAATGAAATGGAGTTGTCAAATTCTAACACTCTTGAATAGATTTCTTTACCTATTTAACAATACATTACCTTGCAGAGCAAATAACTTAATTGTATCAAGGTCCCAAAAAAGATTTCACATAGTATGACAAAGTATATGTACTTAGATCTAGAACACTATTAGCAGCTGTATATCTGTGTGTCTGCATGTACTGAGTTAATTTTCATAATTTTACACTTACACTTTTTCTTATCAATTCTTTCAAATATTCTATGGTCCTGATATTGCTTAAAATTTCAAAAAATCTAACCCACTATTCAGTTATCATTGTCAAAAGTCAAAGGTTTAATATTTCCGTGGTATGATTTCTACAAATCCTGTTTAATGTTAAGATAGAATGGACACAAACATATTATCACTTAGAAAAATAAATTTATACAAACAATTTTCTTCAAATATACTGAATTTTATAGAAAATAAAATACCGGTACCCAAAACGGGCACATACATGTATATTTCACAGTAGTATATGATTCAATGTCATGTACATGTAATATATGCAACTGTGCATCCAAGTTTTCATGGTTTTGTTTGTTTTTATTGTCTTATATTTTAATATATAGTCAGTTTAAATACCAGGTACATGAGACAACAGAATAGAATTATAAAAATACTTACACATTACAATGGGGATTGGTCGAGGACTACCACACCACTACATGTATCTCTCGATCTCTATTTCAAAGACATCTTGAAGGGAACAGTAGACATTTTGAAGGAAACAGTTAAAATCCTCTCAGCCTTCGTCCCATACCACCCGGATTTCTTCATATTTTCCTTTCTACGAGTAGCTATACGTGTAATACTCATCATGTCCAGATCAACCCTTCGGCTTTTCTTAAATATTATCCCTACTTTGTTAACTGTTTTTCATCAAATTCTGAGTCTCTTGAGGTAGAATTTCCCTGAACAAGATGTTTCAAAACAAGAAGAAAAAATGCAGATTTTATTGTCTGCCATCTTGTTTACATTTTACACATTTTGTATTCTTCAATGCCGAAGAGCTCCAACAAGGGAAATAACTCGGATAGAGAAAAAGCACATTTAGACCAACTTTATAGTGTAATAAAATGTTTATTTTTCATTTACCCATAAATGTTTTAAATGATATTTGCAAAATAACATTTCTTGAATCTAAATCTCCCTACTAGGATTTTCACATCACTTGTCAAAGTCTTTAAATATTAAGTCTAACAAGGGAGGTTACGAGGACTAATTATTCACTTTTTTGGCATCAGAAAATTAGAAATTGTAAAAACTTTGTGACATACACTATTTTTTACATAGTTTTGATTGTCATGAAGCATATAAAAAAATATGCACATTAACAGCTTTGCCTAGTAAATTTTTTTTTTGATATTATTGATAAATAGCAATATTCACTATAATTTACACCTTTTAGTCCCGTTTCCATGGCAACCGGGTAATCTACCATGCTTTCTTTCACATAGTCAATCTTTTCATTCATTGAAGTTTCAGTGAGAAAAAAATTAGCTGAATCTAAGACATTGCGTGGCCACGTCATTTTGATTTTTATAGAGAATTGATATTAAGGGCATTTACAAATATTTCTTTTCTTTAATGTATAGGGAAATGAGTTATTGTTTTACTTAAAATAGTGAATCGATAACAAAATTCGAAAATAATGGGGAGGGTTGGGGGTTGTCTTAAATCAAGATAAGATCTCCCTTGAGGAAACACACCAAGAAGGATTGTTTTTGTTGTAAAGTTAGGGAAACATTTCAGGACCAGTGACAAGCGTCACCTCTTACAGAAGGTCACTTAAAAGGAAATGTTATCCTTTGTATTCAACTGCTGAAAAAAAATAACTATTTGCTGATTAAATATGAAGCCCCAACTTTGTTCCGTGATAAACAAAATAAATAAGGAAATATGCGGATAACATGAATTTGGATTGGAAGTTAATGTGTCTCTTTCAGCGACTTCTTTGTTTACAACGGAAGTTTTAGGCTTTCTAAATCGACTGCTAGAGTGTTAGTATTTTCCCAATCTGATCCTATATCCCTGCGAAGATGACGGATAAAGCCTTATTCCTTGTTAATATCACTTGAAATACTAATGCTTAAACCCTTTCTAGATGTACAACAAGTAATGTTACATGTAATAGAAATATGTTATGCTTATTTGCTCTACTTATATTTTGACGACCATAAAGAATAAAGCTGTGATTCTGGAATATTCCAAAAAACATAAATACAGATATAAAAAATGCAAATCTTACATCGCCTTGTATCATGTTCATTCTGTCTTTTCTCATGGTCCTGACGTACATCGGAACATTAATTTTACCATTTCTCTCCCCTTCCCGGTAGAGGGCGTCCAAAGCTATGTAAGTTCCAGTTCTCCCGATTCCAGCACTGTTAAATTTTTGCAGAAGTTATATATTTTATTATTTTTATCATTTTGATCATTTTTACTTCTTCATTTATCAGGTTTAATTTCAGACAAAATTACAGGCTTTTGTGCTTCTTTTTTGTCATATGTTTAATAGGTCAGATTTGAGACAAAATGGGATTTAAAATCAACACTAAATCAAATTTTAAAAATATGGACAGTTTTCTTTTTAATATTATTATTTTGGATGTCTGCATATGCATTGTTCACAATGTCTTTGGATTCATTTACTTTCATTATAAAATGTATTAAACTGATAAAAATTGGTGTTAATCTGATTGTATACTTAAACATTATGCAGTAGAACAAAGTGTCCTATAATTCTTTTAATGGTTATAATCTTTATAAGAAAATAGATTACGTAAAAATAGATTCCCAGCAAGTTAGATGGACGTTAAAATAGACTGAGTGAATGAGAAAGAATTAAATAAATTAAATAACTTTATGAAACCTGCAATGTACTAATGTGTATTTTCCTTTGTTTAGCAGGGCTTTTTTCAACACCTGGCGATGAAATACAACAAGATTTAGAGGATCAGGAACTCCGTGGTCTGGCCATCTTGTGTAATGGAACATCAGTATCTCACGATCTTTTCGCTCCTATAAACAATAGATAAGAGAAACTATAATGAGGATACTTTCGTTGACATTTAAAATCAAGTTTTAAAAGACAAGTTTTTTGTATTTAAAATTAGAAAAAAATGTTTTCAACTCAATCATATATTGTCTAATTTATTACCAATAACGTTAATTACTGCGCGACTCCTAAACCGAGTCGGTAAAGAACTCTAAAATTAAACGATTTGTTATAAAAAACAAAGGTACTGAAGCTAAAACTTTACAGAGATAAATGAATGTTATCATCAACCATACTTTATTTGATCATTTTGTATAGCAGAAAATTGTGTCTGTTCCCCTGAAATGCTCCTGCTGAAAATGGGAAATTATGATTACTTTTATGTTATATGTAAAATTATGTATGTTGTTACATGTTAGTTGTGCTTAATAAATAGAAAAAAATTGAATTTGTCAAATACATTTTTTCATACATTCACTCTTAAATTCGCAATTTTGCGATGACGACCAAAAAATAAAAATAAATAATAAATCGGGGTTAAATCTTTCTTAACATATACAAGACATGGTCATGTAGGATTTTTTTTTTTTTTTTTTTTTTTTTTTTTTTTTTTTTTTTTGCAGAATAAATGTAAATAATCTTCTTTTTAGTACATCTAGTATTGTTAAACCAATTGTAATATAATTCCTTTATCAATATTTTGTATGAAATATGATATTAAAAAGAACCAGTTTTAAAACGAAAAACTGTGGATTTAATATAAGTGTAATGTTTTATGTGTTTAGCTTTTATCCCAAAATTTAAATCGTATTCAAATTTTAGATTTTTCTAATTTTAGAAAGACCACAAAAAGATTTGTTAAATATTGGCAAGTTAAATGGATATATATTTTCAAAATAACAAAGAGTGCACTTTATTCGTTTTGTGATTGATGACGTCATTTTCTGATGCAACGTCATCTCTTCTACCTGAGAAGTTAGAAGGTGAGGAACTAAGCACACAGTTTTGTATTGAATTATGAATGTATGTAGAGTAATCATTCAAAATGCTAAAGGCGTCCATTACAGTATATTCTGCGTTGTAACGTGATCAAACGTCGCTTTTTCATCTTATTATGTTTACAATTACTAAGAATTTCCTTTTAAACTATTGTTAATTGCAGAAAATCTTTATATTTTACAAATCGGAAATTAATATATGTTTTATAACAAATTAAATATGATCAGTTGCATTATTATTAAATAACCACTCTTCTTCAAAATTTAGCTGGTAAACATACCATACATATACATATCTTACGAAACCCCGATTTTTATTTATTTTTTTTTTTTGTTAGTACATTTTGCACATTGAAGCTTAAAACAATCATTTTATTCTTGATTATATTTTATTAGAAAATAATATAATCATAGGGGGTTTATCAAAACAAATACATTCCAAAGATACTGTTCTTTACAGGCCTCCATACTGAATTCAAGAAAAGATTAAACCATTGTTATGGTTCTTTTTTTTAATACAAAAAAAACAAATCTGACCAAATTACAGACATTGGTATTCAAAAAAAGTAATAAGAAATATTTATAAATTTTGTTTATTTTACAATTCTTTGATTATGTAAATGATTATTGTCATGCACATGCGTACTTGGATTTCTACGGTGAATCGGGATTATATAAAAGGTGTGTGACTCTGCAAACATTAATTTTTCATTTAACTTTATTATTGCTGATGTGATATCCTTTTTTTTCAAGTGATTTGTGGGAACTACTATCCAAAGTTAGAAAAAAAGATGAAAAGTAAATTAGGATTTGCATTCATATAACCAAAGGTAGCATGTTTATAATTAGTAAGCAGTATTTCAAAGATGTTTCATCGCAATAGCGAGGGCATTCACCCCTAAGGTAAATATAAAAAAAGCAATTTCAAAACAGAGGGGTAAGTTTTTTTTTCAAATTTCTGTTTATAAAATATTGTTTTTTCCAGCAACAAACGGTATCCTTAAAATGCCACTTATTAAAATATAATTGTAAACTTGAGATAGTTTTTTAATGGAAGGCAATGTTTTATATACGTCAATACTATTTTTATAAATAGATTTCGTGTATATGTCAATAATCATTTCATTACCAAATTGCTTTGTGCTTTAAATCGCCGTATTGTATAATTCGCATATATTCTCTCTTCCAGGTTTCTTATGGTGATGTATCCTGTTTGGATTTTATCGTATATAGCTGGCCAATATTGAGCACATTTATTCTGAAAAATAAATAAATTCAAGTCGATAAAAAATATAATGTTGGAACAGGCTGAAATATTATACATATAATATTAGATATTGAAATAATATACAACAAAATGTTGTTAAGATTCATCTACATACATGTACAACCGCATCATGCAATTATTATCAGTTGCTAAAGACCGGATCACATTTTCCGTCGTTCAAGAAATATTTCTGTTTCCTCTTAAACTGAAACATTTACTGAAAACACCACTACCAACTCTCTGCTGTGTCATCACTAATTTTATTAACGTTAACACATCAACAACATGAACAAATTCTTGTGAAATATGTTTGCCACAATCCCAAACCATCTACATTTTCTCTTTCCCAAACCTTTCCCCTGATTACTCGGAATTTGTCAAAGTGAGCAATATTTAGGATATCAATCATAAGTTTGCTTTCTTAAAGATTATGCTTCCTTCAATGTTATACGTATATTAATGTTTTTCGTAAGAGTAGATACTTAAAAATCTAATTACATGTATTTATGTCAATGAAACAAAAGAAATTAATGTCGTTTATTGCAACAGAACCAATCTGACCAAATTACATACTTTGGTATTCGGAAATAGTAATTAGAAAGATTTATGAATTTTGTAAATTTACAATTATATGAATTATGTACTAAATGATTTTTGTCATGCACATGCGTACTCGAATTTTTAATTTACGAACATATGCTACCAAATCTAGGCATTTATGTCAGTGAAACAAAAACTAACGTCGTTAAAAAAATTGTGAGTTTTTTAATACTTCAACTTTGATTAAGATATGTAGCGTCAGTGATCTTTGTTTATCTTCCAAAAACCTTTTTAAAAATCTAAATTGTCCATTGATATAAACCTTTCCCCCTTCTTTAAGGTTCGTCAAACAGACAATGACGAATACGTCCTCCTGCCACACCATCTTCCAGAAGTCACCGATTGTCTTTGGTTTCGGACCTACAGTTTTATAATATTTTATAATTAAACAGATTTGATAAACGATCGGATAAGTTACATAATATTAAACATTAAAACTGATGTGATAATATAAATAGAAACAAACAAAAAGGAATTTAATATAACTTTTTTTATCTCTGTAAGAACCTAATCCATTACATCTTTTCTGACATACCTTGAGTTGCAATGTAGGATCGTTGACCAATAGCATTCTATTTTCAAAAAATAAGGTCAATTTAAGTAAATAAAAAAATAACATGCGTATCATGATTTACATGTTAAAATATAACTACTGGGTTGATGCAATATACACAATATTCAACACTGTAATAATAGCAAGTAATGGTGTATAGTAAAATTTACTTTTAATTGATGTATGTAGTTTGACGTACATATAAAGAATATTTTATTCACATAGGGACGTCAACATATACTTTGTCGACAAATAACTTTGAATGTTCACCTTGAGCATAATAGGCATAAGGAAATTTGTCATTAAAGAGAAATATTTATTACAAGGAAGTTACATGTATATCATGGTCTTCTTAAATGTAATGTTATCTCTTAGTACATGTAAATGGATTTAAGGAAGTAAAAATGAAATCCCTTACTGCTTTACAATTAATAAATGTATTAGAAAAGGAAAAAGAGACAGAAAAATAACATATTTAAACATATTTGTCAAACCGTTATTAGAACCTTTCACGACAACTGTGGTACTGCTCTTTTGCAGGGAAAAATTACATACTTGGTGAAATATGACGTAAAAGCAATTGTTAAAAAACGTCATTTATTTACATGTTTCTGTCAACAAAATATTCGCCAAACATTATTCATTTGCTTGGAGAAAAGAAGTACCACAGTTACATTGAAGGGGCTGATTGCTAATACATTTTTACTCAATTTTACATGCTTTTTGAACTTTTTTTGTTGAAAAAAGCATGAAAGAATTTTTAATTCTACCACAATTAAACTTACTGATGTAATATAACATGCATTTTTCTTATTTAAATGTATAGTTCTTGTTTAGTTTAACTATGTGTTACTTGCCTTATACAAAAATAAAAAACAAAAAAAAATATTTCTTATTGGATATAAATTAATATTCTGCATAGAGTGTAAAATATCTTTGCGGATGAAATTATATATACATTCTCTTACCTCGATATAATTTGCATTGATGTAGTCTCCGTCTTGCGAGGCGTCAGTTCTTAAAACAACCCGGGAATGGTCGTCTGTTTAAAATAAATATATTTAAACTTCTTAATATGGCAGATTTCAGTTAAAAAACTAATTCGGAGAATCTCTGTCAACATGCTTAACGAAAAAGAAGAGGATGCACAGATCTGGATTGGGAGTCGTCGGCGATAAAAGAGAGGTGGATATGGCAAGAAGGAGGTATGGTATATTTCATTGCAAAGCTCAAATCCTTCTTGATATATCGCACGAAAATTTTTTATTTTGATACACAGACAAGATTGAATTTACTTTCTTGATTTCTTTTTTGAGGTCTTCCTTGGGTCAAAGGAAATGCATGTATATAGGCATCAAACACGCAAACTCCCAAAGGATTCTCAAAATATCGCATTAAATATGTTTTAAATTATGAATTCTTACTTGATCTCTTGACCTCAATAGCAAAAGGATTTTTTAGGCCATTGGGTTTTTTAATGTAATATTCATTACAAAACCTAATAGACTTCTCGAGATTTCGCGTGGAAAGGAAAGTGTTGTAGTCAACCAGAAATACGGCTAGACAGACAGATGGATAGGTGGACAGAAAGCCTTAAATAAATATCCTATACATTTATAGAAATTAGGGTGACATTAAATGGATTACTCACATGGAAAAGTTGTTGTGTATCTATTTTTGGGTTTGTTTTCAGGTTTCTTTGCTTCCTCGCATGGAAAAAGT
The DNA here is from genome assembly GCF_032062105.1 of Saccostrea cuccullata. Lineage (NCBI taxonomy): Eukaryota > Metazoa > Mollusca > Bivalvia > Ostreida > Ostreidae > Saccostrea > Saccostrea cuccullata. The sequence goes on from NW_026932596.1 coordinate 410,561, forward strand.
TCGCCTCTTGGAATTTCCTGTCGATTTATAAAAAAAAAATCGCAAACATTACGCAAAAGTATTTATTTAAAAAATCAATGAAATAGTAAAAAATCATGAATTGTTTATATTATCTTTCTATATAAAAGACATGCCCTGATATTTGACGAGGCATAGAAATTGACTAATTATCAAAATTTTTAAATATCTATAGATTTTATTATCATAATTTTAATTGTCTCATTATATAAATTTTTATGACATCACTTATATAATATATCTTATTTTAAGTACACCTATATTGTCGTACATGATATTCATGCTTAAATCCAGCATTCTCAGCAGCAGACATCTTGGTTATAAATGTATTTAAATTCCTCACGGGTATAATTTTGTTTGTTGGACGGCCCTTTTTAGCTGTGTGATGTACATCATCCACTCGGTTCTGATTATTTGGTGCTTGTATGTTGCTTTTTTCTTCTAAAAAAAATCATTACATAACAAATTCTATCAGATGCTATTATATTTCAAATGATTTGTGAACTAATTTGAATAATTTGTTTTCTATGCGACAATTACTTTATAAAATGAAAACTCATATATAAAACTGTAAAGGGGAAAAATCGGAAAGCAATAAAAACATTAAGTGATTTGAATGAAGATATTCGTTTTATCAATGAGTTACTCTGTATAAGTTCCATCGTAGAGCTTGTTTCTTTTAATGTTACTTCCATCTTTTTCAGGAGTTTTATTCCTGCTTGTTTCTTTAACCTTAATGAAGATAACATTAAAGACACATCTAATTAATTTTTTTGAAAATCAAAAGACATTTCCTAAAAAAACGAAAGGAATATAAAAACACGATTAATCACTATCTCTTATATATATTTAGGAAAACAAGATAATGTATACAGAATCGGAAGAATTGACCTTGAGTAATATTTAATTCATATACTTTCTCTACCTTATGAAAATGACAGTCAGTGCAAAAATGATGATAGCAGCAGAGCATGCACCCAAGACGACAACCAAATTTATTGCATTCAAAGACGATGCATTTAAAACCTGAAGACCTGCCTCTTCTCCTTAAATAAAAAAAATGGAAGAGAAAAACGATTACTACAGCGCCCGACGAATTCGGTAATCTGATAGAATGAGTAAATGCAATTATAAATTTTAAACATGTTTTCTGTGCATGTCTTTTAATGCGTGTACCTAGCGTTGACTTCTTCCAGAAAATAACTAAGCACTGTTATATTTTTACATGTAAGTATTTAAGAAAATAATTAAGAATGTTGAAGGCACAAAGCACATCGTAAACTATGAAAATCAAAGGTATGCATGAAAATATTCGTATTCTTCTGTTCTCGTGACAGCTTAAAAATGGTAACAAAACTACAATATACCTTCTGTGCATCCATAAATATGATGACATGTTTTGTTGCATTTTAAACCACAGACTTCAGAGCAGTTTTTCCCAAAATAGCCTTCCTTACATGCTTATAAATACATATATGAAATAAAAACATGCATGTACATAATGCAAAAAATCTATTAACATGTAATGATTTGTGAAGGTCTTTGTAAAGAAAAGCTAGAAAACTGAACGTCAAAAAACATTCAATTTTATTCAAGGTTCTTACTATCAAAACATCTTATGCCAGTGTAACCTTTGGAACATCCTTCTGAACAGGTTCCATTTATGTTGTCACATATACCGTTACAGTGTTCACTACAATGTTTACTGCAATTTTGTCCAAATGATCCACTTTGACAAACTATAGAAGGACATAAATGATTAAAAAGATGTATTTAATATTGAGGGGCAAAGAAAGGAAAGGAGCAACTCACATTTGGTACAACGATTTCCTTCATATCCTGGATTACAACCCTTTTCACAGTGACCATTCTCGTTGTTGCAGAAGGTGTTACCCTCAAGGCAGTAGACACTGCAGTTATGAGCACATCCATCACCGTAAGTCCCCTCCTTGCATTCTATATGCAGAATTTCATAATAAAAAATAGTTTCAATTTTTAACTTTATATCAAACAGATAAAAAACCTTGCAATGCCCACCCATAATTACAGCAACAATTAAGTACAAATGATACTAACTTTTTTACAAATCCCAAACTTTGCAACATTAATAATACTTTTACAAGTAAAATGAATAATATTAACAGTAGTTTTATTTTAACATTCAAAATTTCAACATAATGGGATTTTAAGTCCCCCAAAGTGAATAGATAAATAAGGATAATTGCACATAGGTTCCATGAATTTTGAACATTATATTAGAAAGCTTACAGATTTATAATATTTTTAGAAATTTATTAATCACATGATTAAAAACCAAAATACGCCAAAATATTCACCAATTAGAAGACTGTGTAGAAATAAATATTATGTTCATTTACTTATTTTTTCATGAAAATTTACTTTGATCACACTGCTTTCCTATCCATCCCGCTGCGCATCCTTCCTTACAATTACCGGTCACGTGATCACACGTCCTATTTCCCCTACAATGTCCTGCACATTGTCTTTTACACAATTTACCGTACAATCCCCCTGGACATTCTGTTTTGCAAAGAAAACATGCATTGTGATCATTTTAATATTTTTTAATGTGATTGTGTTTAGATTAATATAGCAAATTATTTTAATAACCGGTTTTGCACATCTCTCCTTCATATCCAGGCTTGCACCCTAAACACGTTCCATTTACAATATTACATCGCTGGTCTTGACAGTGGGTTGGACAGGGTATACTACAGTTACTTCCATAGACTTCAGCTTTTGAACATCCTGTTTATAACAAAATGTTTCCTTAATTTCAAATGTTCTTTTTATCATAAAAACTAACAAACATATAAACAAGTGAAAAGAAAAATGGTTACTTTTGTTCACTATGCTATTTAAAAGAGGGTATATTGTAATTGTCATCTAAAATCTTTCATGCATCTACAACCTCCACAGTTCTGATTTTGTAATCTTTTCTAGTTTTGTATGCCTCTGTAATTGAAGTTACGGTTGAATAAAGTTATGTCGTGTCCGTCCGTCTGGGTGTCTCTCTGTCTGCTGTTTGTCCGCAAAAGCATTAATCTTGCCCATAACTTTTGATTTCGTGGAGGTATGAATTTGATATTTCACACGTGTATGCGTTGTCACAAGACCTTTCTTTGGGTTACCACTGAGACCTTAACCTTATGACTTTGACCTTGTGGTTTGACACACTTTTCCACAAAAATTCTAAACTTTTTGTTCATAACTTTTCAACGGTAGATACTAGGACTTTCATATGTCACATATGTATTCTTTATGACAAGATCTTTCATTGGATACCAACAACTTTGACCTTTTGACCTTAACTTTGGAGATTTTCGTACGTATGAAAAAAGTTTAACCTTGGCCATAACTTTTGAACGGTAAGGGCTAGGACTTTTATTCTTCGCATATATAATTTTTCGTGAGAAGACCTTTCATTGGATACCAAGGCCCTTTATCTTGACCTTGGAGTTTGACCTACTTTTAAAAAACAAACTTTGACTATAACTTCTAAAGGGCTAGGGGTCCGGCTTTCATACTTCACAAATTTAATTCTTGAGAGAAGACCTTTCATTAGATATCAATACCTTTGACCCTTTGACCTTCACCTTGGAGTTTGACCTGCTTTGCAAAAACTTTCATCTTAGCCATAACTTTTAAACGGTTAGGGCTAGGGCTTTCATACTTCATATATGTAATACATGTGAAAAGACCTTTCCAGAGAAACCAAGAACTATGACCCTTTGACCTTGACCCTGCATTTTGACCTACCTTTCAAAAACTTGTCCTTGGCCATAACTTTTTAACAGGTGGTGCTAGGGCTTTTATATTTCACAATCGTATTTACATGTGAGAAGACCCTCTTTTGAGTGCTGATATATTTAAAATCTTCACTATGTTGTTGACGGAGCATCGGTTTTTCACAAACACGTCTTGTTTTTTTTTTTTTTCATTTTAAAATTAAATATATTATATATATATTCCGGGCTTTTAACTTTAAGCTTTCAAGGACCAAAGAGTGGACATGATTTGTGATTTGGATATAGGTATGTTATACCAGTATGATGCACAAACACATGTATTTTTAAATTTTTTTTATTATTATTACTAATGTAATTAAACAAGTAATTAAAGTAAATCTTAAAAATACCTGTAACTTTCACTTCACATAACTCAGTGATGGGATTTGTTACGTATCCATTAGGATATGTAACTCCGTCCAGTCTTTCATTGTAATAGATAACATAACGACCATATCCTATACACGTTGTATTAAACTCCAAGGGAGGTAATGGAAGTTCGTCCTTGTAACAGAGAGTTCCATCTTCTTTGTTCGGAGTATCGGATATATAAAGGGAAAATCCAGCAAAACGACCTCTCTGCCTCATTTCTTAAGAAGCATCAAAATTCAGAGCATCAATAAACAGTGACCTTTACTATTTTTTAATTAAATTCTTAAATTAAGAAGACTAAATTATTAAATTAGAAAAACGAATTTATTCAATAAAAAGAACGAAATTATTAAATAAAAATCTGAACCTTAAATGTGGAGTTTATCGATTTACACGAAAAGGGCTTTAACTAATGAATCATTCCATAAAGTACACGTCTTCTATAGAACGGATTGTTTTTTTACCTTAAAAACAAGTGTGATATTAGCAATTATCGATAGAATTGCCATTTTGAGTAAACACTCACAATACGTGAATAGGGGAGACTTTTACCCTTGACTATCTTATATACTTTGATTTTTTTTAATTAAACTTTAACATGGTTATTGTAAACCTCGACCAGTTCGATGAAAAGACCAATAATTTATTTATTTGATGACAAGTTTACGTTAACATTTGCTCAGAAAATCTAATAATCAGCTGATAACAAATATTGACATGACACATCAAAGAGATTAAGCACAAAAATTTAAGATATATGTACATGTCTGTTGTTTACCACTGCTGAACAATATCACATTTAGGACATTTCAATGACTACGGGTCATTTTTGTGTCGCCTGCAGAGCAGAGCGGCAGTAAGGGATCACTTTACGCGGCGTGAGTTTGTCTGTCTTTCTGTCCGTCCATCTGTCCGTCTGTCACTCGTTGTATCTCAAGAACCATACGATATATGAACTTGATATTTTGCACATTTATTGTTTGGCACTATTGATTTGTAAATTACCATGGTTACCGAAATCGTGACCCTTGACCTTTTCGTTCGACCTTTTTTACTAAAAGTTAAAAGTGCCAAAATATAGCACGTTATTTTTTTACATTTCAAAGCCAATTTTATGCTTTTTGAATGTGCACTGATTGTCATTAAAAATATAAAAAATACCAACGTTACAATTCATTTGACCTTGATCCTTGACCTTGTTTACAAAGAATACCCTAGACAATTTAATTAGACTTAGGACTTTTGAATTTTGAGTGGTGAGTGTTGATAAATAACATGTATACATGTTTTTGAGCTCATTATACCGTTCTTTAAAACTGTGTAATATTCAGTAACAAGGGCGGCACCGAGGAATTACTTTACGCGGCGGCTGTCTGTCTGTCCTTAGGTCTGGCCGTCTGTCTTTCTGGCATACCTTGTATCTCAAGAACTGTTAGTTATATGTATTTAATATGTTGCGCATTTATTGCTTCGCACTATGGCATTTGTAATTTGCCATGTTTACCGACCTATTGACCCTTTACCTTGTCTTTTGACCTACTTAACTAAACATTTAAAAGTGCCATTATATCGCAGATTTTTGATATTTAAGGGTAATTTTATGCTATTTTTCATGTGCATTGGTTATCATAAAATTAATAAAAATACCAACATTACATCAACTTTACTTTGACCTTTGTCCTAGTTTACAAAAATAACCCGGACAATTTGGTTAAACTTACGACTTTTGAATTTTGAGTTGTGAGTGTTGATAATTAATATTTATACTTGTCTATGTGCTCATAATACTGTTCTTCAAAACTGTATATTCTAAAATGGATCGTGTAAAGTGATATTTAGTTATTGGGAATCACGTTTGTTTTGATTGACAGACTCTATCACAGTCTTATGCTATGTGTGGATTTTTTATTTGAAGTGTGTGTTTTTATGAACTTTGAAATACTGTATATGCTAGAGGCATATAAATAGCTGACCACCCTTAGATTTATTTACATCTTTAAAGAAGCTAAACTCAGGCGACACATACATACTTTGGAGCACTAATTCAATTATTAAACAAGTCAAATTGGTTACCATGATTAGATTGTAATGAATGATTACTTAATTAAGCAAAACACTTCTAATTTCCTGGACATTTTACCAAAACATAGTTAGCAGCGATGCACTAACTAAATGACAAATTCTCAATCTGTATTTATAAGTCAGTGATAGTTGTTAGAAAACATGTCACAATCTTGCATAACATATCATTCTCTTAATTGTTTAAACATTAACCTAAAATTTATTGGTACAAGAATAGGCGCTAGGTTTCGTTCGGGGGAAATTTTAATAAAGATTGACCTTTCAGGGATTCATGAGCTCTTTTGGAAAGTATTAAGCAAAAAGAGCTATGCTATGTCTCAACCTTGACATTGTAGGGATGCGACATAGCAACAAATACAATTTATCATTGAATCAAATGCTGACTGACGTTTTTTTTTATATCAATTCTTAGTCCATGTTTTTCACACTGAAATAATAACGGATTTTGCTGACATTTTTCATTGATGGCAAAAATCACACAGTGGTTGTGACCGGTCGGCAAGGGATGCTCACTCCTCCATGGCACATGATCCAACCTTTGGTGCTTAGGTCAATATTTGCTCAACAATACAATACAACTGCATGCAGTAGATAACCAAACCTGACAAAAGCCTTTATTTCCTTCAGGACCGGAAGCAAAATTACAATCAAGACATCTTAAATCCTAATCTAATTTAAAAGATAGCCTACCCCAGTTGCGGTAAAAATTAATTTTACAACACAGAAAAAACTGTGTCTAAAGCCCAAATTCGACGGGTTTTCTGTGTTTCCAAATTCCTAAGGGGTTAAACTTTGACCCTAGCGAACAGCCATGTGTTGGGTTTAAAGTTAAACACCCTTTCTGAAATATGCTCAAATGGTATTTAAGGCTTCTCATTATATCAATTTTTAAAACTGAGAACCGAAAGTAATTTAGTATATTTTTTGAATACGAAACCCTGTGCCACATAAGAAAAATCAATTATCAACACTGATTGCATAAAAAATGCAATAGGAATGCAATAATCATTTTTTTCAGACAATATGAAATTTGGGCATTAATTTCATTAAATCGTTCAAACGTAAATGCAAAACAAATGGGCAAACAGACAGATAAACATGCAGTGGAGGACAGACGACTAAAAAGAAAGACAAGTTGATAATCCTCCCCGCTTTCATCGATAAGCGTTCAATTAAAAATAAATATAGCTTTCTTGTACTTTTCGTAAAATAAACATACCGTAATCTCCATAATCTCTGAAATACACAATGATGCTGTAAATGTTCAAATTCGATCCAAGATCTATAGTCCACCATACGGTTTTATCAGGAGAGTTCTGACCTATAGCGTCATTCTTCATGCATGTTTCAATATCGCCATCAATCGCTTTTTCTGGACCACAAGGAGGAATACATCCAAAGACTTTAGACTGTGTGGCGATTTTATCTCTTGATAATTCATCTAAGAAGAATAAATTAATCAAGCTGACTGAAATTATTGCATTCTTACTGCATATTACTTACTGATTCCATAAAAAATTGAAAATACTGTAGCTCCGATAAAAAGACATAGAGGAAAGATAATGCCAACTGAATCTATAACTCACAGAGAGTTACATGTATATATATTTGGACTAACATACCGAAACTGAGCCCAACATCATTCTGCAATCATTTGGAAAAAATGAAACACACCCTGTTGCAACCACTATTGAAATAACGACCACTATTGAAATAATTATATCAATATTATCAACAATTTTTTACTATGCATTCATAAGATTCAAGGAGCAATCACTTGACGTTAAGTGACGTTACATCCAAATTTGAAACCCGATAAGCTTTCTATTAGTTATACATATCTTTCATTTCTCTAGATTTTTCTTGTCTTGTTTATATTTAAATATTAAATATCTAATTTAAGACAAGTTACTTTTCTTCTATAATGTCTTTTGTGTTGTTTCGGATATTAATTGAAATTGCGCCTTTAGAAGTAAAGAATTATTTTGAATTTTACCTGTATGATGATGTGTACCTAAACAAGTGTTTAAATATTACATCGCCATAATATAATACAAGTGATGCTCAATGAATGATGACATTGGTGCTCGGAAAGACACAGTAAACGTTTTTCAATGATTTTGTTTTAATGATTTTATTTGAATATTCTCTGTTAACAAAACATATAACTTTTTATCCAATTTCAAAGTTTTCACAACACATTTTTAAGCATGGTCCTTCGTATTCTTGAATGTGGCAGATCTTATAATATTCTGTACTTCTTTTATTTTCTGAAAGGTGTTTTATTTTAAGTTTAGGAAAATAAACAAATCAAATGTTAAAAGATCTGACGAATATCGTTGGTGTGACAAAACATTAACTTTCGGTTAATACCCAAAACTTCTTGAATCTTCATGGCTTGGGTTTGGACGCTGTCTTCAGAAATGTAATGTTGTGGATTCCTGATTCTGATTCTGGTTTCTTCTTCTCATAAACCTTTTTGATTTTTTGCAAAAAAAATTGCTTTCTAGACTCCTCCAGAATTCTAACTGCACACAGAATAAGATCTCTTATATTTAAGAAAATAGCAAATAAAATTGCTTTTGTGCTCTTGCAATTCTTTGCTTCTTTCAGACATTTGCTGTTCTGTCAAGTGCATCTTATTGTAAATTTGTTTTGAGGGTTTAACGCAATGGATTAAAGTTTCATTAGAATGTCATATGATTTCTATGTTGTACATGTATGTCATCGAGCTCATAAAATTATTTATTGAAAAGCCCTCGTATAAACAACATCGCCTATACCTTCTCTGCAAAAACAATGTTTAGAGGCACAACACAAAGCTAACGCCAGATTTGTTTCACTTTTTTACGCGTTTAGCTCTAAACAAATTTCATTTTTATACACGTTTAGACTTCAAACCCGGCATATTAAGCTGCAAAACATGCTTACCCCCTAAACACTTTAATCTAAAAACATAATTTGTTTTACTTTTTTACGCGTTTAGACCTAAACACGTCTCATTTATAAACGCATCAAACTTGAAGTGTTAAGTTTCTAAACACGTTTGGCTCAACAACATTGGGTCCAACACAATAGTTTAAATTACAATTCTTCATGAAAAATATTATTTGATAACTTACCTAGAAATTCATTAGCATAATTTCTTTACTACACTTTGTTGGTATATTGTTTAACATCCCTCTCGAGAATTTTTTCACTCGTGTGGAGACGCCACCACTATAAATCTTATTATATAGTATATTTATAGTCCCTATAAAATCTCTGCAATGTATACAAGCGCAAAAAGTTCATAATACTACAAGTTCACCGGATTTAAGGCCAGATTCACCGGAGGGTCAGTGCACGTGTAGGGGCATTGTGACGTCACAATCAACAATTCACACAACGTTGTAAACAATAGTTGCCAGCTATGTAGGAAAAGTGTTAAATAAACTCAGGATTAAAGGATTATTTTTAAACATTTTGACTGCTTGCACATACCGAAACTCGAAAAGGAAAACACGGAGGTTAGAAATTGTAGTTTACAAATTGCATTTTCCCTCTAAACATATATTCCAATGGAAAGAACATAAAATAGACAAATTCATATATGTTCATATACATACATGTACATGTAGGTTAGTGCAAATACAAAAATTTTCAACTGTAAAATAATTTTGGAAAAGGAAATTTTACTTAAGAATAAGTGTACCTACCGTATCCAATCGAAACGTATATTCCAGTGGAAAGAACATAAAGTAGACAAATTAAGATCATCTCGGTCTTCATATGTGATTGCTACTGAATGGGAAATATTAAAAGTCGTTTTATATTAAGATACAATGTATATGGTGGGTTGGAGGTGCAATCATTCAATGGGAAATGATTCCCAATAATTTTACTTTAAGTACAAATACTTTGAAATTAGTTAGCATTAGGACCCTTGGAGAAAATGAACTTTCACATAAAAAATTCTTTTGTTAAAAATTAAACTTATCCAAATTTTTGGTGAGTTTTGATCTGTGTCTTGTAATGATTTTTATGCGTTCAAAATATGAATAAAAAGACGTGGTCATTTATTGATTACACTCCCCCAAAAATGCTTTGTATGTTTTGGGTCAAAGAGACCAGTGGATATGTGAAAAAAATTAAGGGTTCACACACAAAAAAAAATGATGTATGGATTGATAAGTATCTTTTGGCTGATTTTGATTTGAAATGACATAAATAATAAATCCCTGAAATATAAATAAACCGTAAGATTTCCTTGGTGCTTAGATATGAGACTTTGTTTTGCTTCTTTTATAATTCCATAGAAAATGTTGCACAAAATTTTTACTTTATGACAAAATCTTGTAAATTCTTCCACTATACTTGGAAAACATTATACCTAGACTGTAAATAAGATTACAATCATGATCAAAATTACTGTCAATGCAATCTTTGCCTAAACTGTAACGAAGACGGTGGGCAAATGTATTTTCTCCGGATGTAAACGAAACCAGTCGGTGTACAAACTTTATTCCAGTCATAGGTTTCTATAATCTAGGTTTTCCTCTACGAATTTTTTTTCAACGGACAAATGTTCTTCATGGTTATTTGACAACAGATTGTCATTTCATTTAGGTAAAACAGAATCTATTGTATTTGGTCATCCAAGAAAGCTTAAAAACGGAACAGATTTCAAAATTTTAGGTAATGGTCATGTCATTAAAGGTTCTGAGAGTGTTGAATATTTAGGAATTTGTCTTGACAAGTTTCTTTTATGTAAAAAATTATTATTAAGCATCATACAAGAAGTTAATGCTAGACTTAGTTTTTATATAGAAATGCATCTTATCTTAGTATGCAGTGTAGAAAGACCCCATGTTCTGCCTTGATACAATGTTATTTTGACTATATCTGTTCTTCTTGGTATTGTGGAATAAACAAGCAATTAAACACAGATTACAGGTACTATCTATCATCTGTATGTTCTGCAACTTATTTAATAATAATTATTTGTATATGTTCAATAAGATCTTCATTTAGTAGCATAGTGCTGAAATAATGTGTGTGGTTTTTTTTTTTCTATAAGTAGGCTAACTTGTACTGTTTTAAATGTGAATCATGACATTCTGTAATAATTTTACCGGAATAAAATGAAATGAAAAAAAAAACATTTGAAAATTCTACATCGAACATTTGACGAATTTTAAGGAATTTTTATTTTTTTGTTTGCAAAGGTATATTGACTTTTGGCATTTTGTGTAACGCAATTACATATGTACCCCTGATGGAGGCAAGATTAGCCTGATTTTTTTTAATTCCGCTGCATCTTGTAGTCCCTTTGTATGGTTTGTTTCAAAGAAAAATTGAATTAATTTAAGATAACAAAATTTTGGATTGATGGGTGAAATGTTGATTATGTTTATTATCAGTGGATATAACAAAAAAGAAATTATCTGTAATTATTTCTGTTTTTTTACATAGTACTTTCCACACCGTCAAATTCAAGAATAGCATGTCTTCTCACTAAGATACAGTATATATGGACAGTAGTGAAGGAAAGACTTCAAGAGTACTGTGCAACAATATATTCAAAAAGTGGTGTGAATCAGATGTGGATACTCAAAAATCCCAAAGAACTTTTGGACACTTTGAAATCACAAGATTTTACCAAAATCAACAGTTAAAAAAAACTTACGACTTTTTAACTTTTCAACCATTCCCCATGATAAATGAAAGTCCAGGCTTTTTATATCATTGGCAACTGCATTTGCAATAAAAACGGAACTCCTAAATGAACTTACTTGGTCATTGGTTAATTTGAAAAATAATTTTGTTTAAACTTATTCTGATTGCACATACAAGTGCTCTGAAGTTGACATCAAAAGGATGCATGAGTTTCTGACTGACAATATCTATGTTGTTTTTGCAGACTAGGTCTTCCAACAACCCATTGAAATTCCTATGTGTACCAATTAAGTTCCATTATTAACAATTATTTTTGTATTCATGAAGCAGAATTTGTGCAAAATCTTACGCGTGTAACTCAACATTTAGATATATCGACGATACCGGGTATATTGTCAATTAGGAATGGTAATTTCTACTCATATGTCGATGCGATGTATCCTGGTGAGCTGCAGATAAAATATACCACAGAGTCTGACACATATGTTTCATACTTGTTTATTTTACTTGAAAAAGATTTCAGTGGTAATCTACCAATCAAGCTCTATATGATAAACGTGACGACTTCAACTTTTCTGTCGTCAACTTCCCTTACTTATCAAGTAATATACCTTAATTACCTGCATATAGCGTTTATATATCTCAGTTGATTCGATACGCGAGAGCATGCTCTACGTATGAACAATTTCTTAAACGAGGTTAACTATTGACAAACAAATTGATGAAACAAGAATATCAGCAGTCTGGTTTAGAGCCATTATTTCGTAAGATATTTGGTCGACACAATGACCTTGTCAACAAATACAACTTATCGTTTTTCAACTAATTGTTAGTCCATTATTTATACACTGAATTGACGCCGGATTTTTTCCGTTTTTCCCGATTGTGACAAAGCGCACACTGCAGGTGTGAACGGTAAGAAGGGGACGCTTACTCTTCAATGGCACCTGATTGCACCGTTGATGTTTTAGAGGTTCGGAACGCTTTATATAAATTTCCATCCATGACCTTGTATCTACTTGGTAGATCCGACATTTAGGATATACAGTGTTGTTGGTTTTTTAGTGCTTTTTATATCCTTTTTCGCCAACTGTATCTTCACAGATCCACCCGTATGTCCATCATTTCTTTATTTATATATTCTGTTCTCTTCATTTATTTTTGGTTATGTCTTTCTTCATTTGACGTATTTTACTATTTATTTTGTTTCCAACCTTTGCAAATTAGTTCTTTCCACTTTTCCCTTTCGTTCGTTATCTCCATATCCTTCATGTCTGTGAAGTAAGGTAACCTGAATGGAAATTTCAGTGTTTCTTTGAAATAATTTGACTGCATTATTTGTTCATTTCAGTACAATTGAACAATGATAATTTTCGAAAAAGTCTTATTTGTAACGCAATGATTTTGTGCAGTAAATTCCTTTATCGCTCAGTTTGTCATTTACATGTAGCACCTTTTTCTATTTTAATGGAAATTTTGAAAGAAGCTTTTTCATGCACATGTACTGCACGAATATAATAAGGTTAACATGCCTCGAAAAGTCTGGGAAATACAGATATCTGTGTTTTTTTTTAAGAAAGTGTACAGTAACCTGCGTGTTTTTACCTAGGACTTAAACTTGGTGAGAAAAATACTTTTTCGGACGTATTTAAACATTCGTATTGCAGGTTGGGTTCGAAATTTTAGAAAAACACCAGAAATGGTACACAAATTTTTGATTATCATCAGAGCATCAGATCTTGTTTTCCGCTTATTATTACATGTGGTATATGTGTATGTACATGAGCGATGATGATTCCGTACATGTATGCAAGATTTTTGTGCAAAATCTATACTCATTAGATTTTCTACAGATCGGGAATGAATTTTGTAGTGTAGATTTTGCTATTAACATTATAACATTTTCGCCGCTAACAAAAACTGCTAGAAATACCATGACCTCCCCTACTTTGTCACAATGTTTAAGTTTCCGTTTAGATGGATTGTTAGATGTCAGAAAGAAGGGACGCTTGGAGTGTGGCTGATTAAATTCTTTTTTCCTCTGGAGGTATTATGATTTTGGAATTTTCGAGTAATTTAACTGATGGAGAGTTTGTATTTTGTAGAAAAGCAGCAATGGTAGTTCCTCTTTTTGTCGGGAGTATTAGTAAATTTGATTTCATTTTTTTTTCACAGCTCGGCATTTTTGCATTTTGTTTTCTTGAATGAATTGAGGTCGCCATTGTCTGTAATTTCACTCTGAGTTTGACTAAACATGCACCTTTATGCATGTATTCTTTTGCCCTAGCGATTCCCTTGTTCATTTTGATTCTTCATGTTGTCTAAATTCTTATTTTCTTTCCATTTTTAAAACTATTTTTATATTGATTGTTTTCATTTTATTGTGTTTTTTTTGTGCGGTGATTGCATTTTCTGAGCGTCGCAGCTTTTATTGTCTGCTCTGAAATTCAATCTAAATTTCCAATTTATGATATAGTTTACAATCAAAATATATTAGTCAGGTTTTTGATATTTCGTTTTTGATTATTTGGGAATAGACAAGGTAATGATTCAATTATAAGTTAAGTCAATTATCTGCTTAGTAAAGGAATCGAACTAACTGGAAAAGATCTAAATGTACAAAGGGAACCAAACACGTCAAGTTATTCTTAAAGAAAAAGGAAGCAATTGGTGATTGAAAGAGAAATCTTGTTCAGAAAAACTATAGGTGCTTGAGAGGGACGAGGTCAATTAGTTTAACCAAGTAAGTTTAAAGACAGTGTACTCACTGGACTTCATGAGGATATGGGTAACCAAGGACGAGACCAGAATAACTTGTAGATTTTGCAGAGATTGTAATTGCGTACTTGTGTATTCATATGTAGCGAAAAAGGTATAAAACTGTGACAGATGTTAGAATGAAGACGTGAGAAGTACCAAGGACCAAAGTGTTTTCCATGTTTTACTTCAAAGACCTTTGAAACTAGTTTGTATGGACTTACTCACTATTGAAAAATATAGTTGTGAAAATATACTAGTCATTACTGCAACTTTACGATGTATGCAGTGGCTGTTCCGACCAGGACCTAAAATAAGCATCTGCAACTGCTAAGGCACCCTACAAGCAGTGTATACATTCGGACCAGAGCAGGATATTGGAAAATTATATTATCAAGGAATTTTATAAGAATGTTGAAATAAAGAAGAGTAACAACCCCGAACCACCCTATGGGAATACACATGTCTAACGATTCAGTCAAACGCTACTTCAAATGTTTGGGAAAAAGATATTGTGAACAAAAGCATGACTGGAAAACACGTCTTTCCATTAGTCCACACTTACAATGCAACAAAAACATAAGACGACAGGATTTTCTCTTCATTTCTTATCTTTGCATTGAACCCCAGAGTAGTAGATGTAGTTGATGCATATCTCGGCTTGGCAATTAACCACAAAAGATAAGAAGTAACTATTAACAGAAACTTAAGTGAAGGATAAAATATTCATATAAGAAGATAGAAGATAACATCAAGAGAATTGCTGATAGATATAAACAGAAATGATTGCGCCCATGTGAAAAGGGTCCTTATGGCAATTTTTATACATTTTGAGATTTCCATGGATTTTGATAGAGCAAGGTTTGAAGTTGCCAAATCTGAATTTTTATGGTCCTACATCAATTCTAAGTAGTTTTTTTCTTCATTTATATCAATGTTGTATAAATAAGTGAATTTTGACGTTACGTTATTTTTGCACAAACGTCAAAAAATTAACTGTGAAAGTGACTCTTTTTGTATTGTAATGCATGTACATATAATTGTCATTTCTCAGAATGAAATCACTCAATACATGTTTAAATAGTTTTAATGAGTCTGTAAAAGGTACAGGATAATACATGTATATCTCTAATATGGTAATTGCCTTTCGGAAATAAGAGAAGTCCACCACTCTTTGGAAATAACCTGATCCAGAATTATTCAAAACACAAGGTTTTGTGTTGTATTTAATGTATCAACCAAAGTTAACATTAAACACGATGTCTCTACTATAATTACAGCAAAATTCATTTAGTACAATCACGGATATAGTAAATCAACGGATGTAGCAAATTTATTTTGGATCCCCAGCTACATATATTTAACGAATATCTGATATGTCTATGATGAATTACGGATATAACGAAGTAATTCCATACGTCCCAGTAGCTTCGGTATAACCGAGTTTAACGTAGAAAGCTAATGTCATTTAGTACATAAACTAAACATTTAAAATAACATATTTTACAATTGAAAAATGGTACATTATCAGCATATTGTCTTTCACTAATTAGCAATTTTCAATTGCCAATGAGTACATGACTAATTATTTAGTCATATACTAATTAGCAATTGAAAATTGCTAATTAGTGAAAGACAATATGTACAATTGATTCATACATTTAATTTATTCTTCCGTTGGTGTAGGAAACAGGTCCTCCTGGTGGGCAGGGCGCATATAAGGCCTCACATTCCTGTAAAGGTAGGTCTGCCTCTCACTTGTCATCCCAGCAGGATGCAGAATTGCTGGAATCTCGGTGGCATCGAAGTTAGGCGCACCAATTTTTTTTCAAGGAGAACTTCTGTTCTACCGAGTCGGTTCGCTCCTTGACGTAAACAAACCATGGTTCTGCAGAAGTGAATTGAAAATGATGGTACTTACGTACCCTCTTCACAGGGCGAAAGTAAGTAGAAAGAAAGTCTTTCCAGTTTCGCCATTGCCAAGTGTCATCATAGGATACTGCTTCATTTGAAGAGGCCGATTTGTTTACAAGTGTGAAGAACTGTGCAAGAGAATCAATGCCAGAGCGTCGATAGAGCTTTCGAATGTGCGCAAATCCACTGTCTACCAAGCACCTGTAGTACATAAAAGTACTGTATCAATAAACAGTTGAACTTTAAGAAAGTAAAGAATAAAAAGCACTTTTACTCATCAGTGCATTATTTAGTAACTTAATTACCGCGTGTGTCCAGGTATTTGCATGCAGTATTCTACCTCACAATGACGTCCAGTTATAACACGCCAACAGAGGTACGCTATGACGAACTGGTTTTTATTTTGCCCTAAAATGAATGTGTTAATATATTAGATATAAATATATATAAATACTCGGTACATCTATAAAAGAAAGAGCTTTGTTATGGAACCAACAAGAACAGTTGTCTGCATGAAATGTGCATTTTTGTTCACCAAAGCTATGTTCTGTAAGGGCATAGTCGAGCATGCTTATGACTGCATTAGGTCCATTTGTTTGAGTTCCGTCTGGTCCTGCAAAAAGAAGTGCATTATCTAGTGGGTCATAAACTAGTGCATTATCTATCAATCCAATGAAGAAGAATAATATGGGATAAAAAAATAGATAACATTTGATAAGATAACACTGCATGCACAGTTTCGTGTCTGTGTTTCAGGTGTGGGGGATCTTTATTACATGAACCTCGCTGACCGAAAAATTCGGTCCTTCAGTGCTGCAGACAAGAGTAAGATGAGATTTAATAATTTTCTCTGTTGATGAATGGTACTAGAAGTATAAACTAAACTTATTCAACAGGCCTAGGAAAGTTGAACAACCCCAGGCTCAGCAAAATGAAGAGAGAAATGTGAGACATAGCGATACTCACATGCAGGATGGAAATTCATTTTATGAGGAGTTGGACTGCTATGAAAATAATAAAAACGCATATCAAAAAAGGATTTACCTACAAATACCTGCAACCCCCTTTAATTTCTTCTTTATTCTGAGACTGAGACTTCAAGCAATTTGGTATATAAATGTATGGAAAAAAAAATTGCCTTTTTAATTGTATGTATAGTATCTAACAAGGTCATTCATTCTAAAACCATTTTAAAAGAATATCGTGTGAAATTTAATATTTCAAATAATTATTTTCATCTGTAAAAGAACCAATGGTATTAAAAATTATTTTTACGATGTCATTTACAGAAATAGTATAAAACTAAATTAGAACGAATAATCCTATGAACGAGTTAGTAAGTGCTGAACGTATTCAATCTCACAATTTTAACACAGGTATGCTCCCGTAAGTTATCTATATCATAGAAATATTTCATCACTCTTTTTCAGCTTTTTGCAGCAATAAATATTGCAGTTTTGAGCACACATACATTTGATAGACAATAAATATTTAGAGGATCTGAAAATATTCTTGCACTTTATCTTTTATTTAAAACAAACACGAGAATAGAGGTTAAGCGAGTGAAAATTCCCAAAAGCAGTAATGTTTTTTTTATTACTGAAAAGAGTAATAGTTCCCTTTTATAGTAATACTTCCCCGAAAAAGGAACTGTGCACAACCTGTTTAATACAGTAGTGATACCTGTTATTCTTTAAAAAAAATTAAAGCACATGGAGGTGTAAAATTAGGGAAGCATGCATGTAATTTTTCTGATTCAGAATTTCCATCTACTTGCTTCCGACGTTGGTGCCGATCGTGTGACTTTTACACGCACACTCTCTCTCTCTTTTCTGTGTATAAATTTATTAAATAAATTAGAAATATACCATACTGTTTTTAAGCGCATCTGCTTTATTTAATTAATTATAAACGTAATATCCGTGCCTGTGGGATATACCAAAAAATAACAAAAAATGTTAACATATTTGAATATTGTAGGGAATATTCTTGCAAGATTATTTTTCCTCGAATTTTATCATCCCCATTCTCCCCGCACCTGATGAAAGTCCAAAAAATTCCAATTAATTTCACTTCGGCGAAAAAGGACAAGTGAAATATTTCCTGAGGTAAAATATTCATTCAAATTTATTTGTGTTTTCTTAAGATAAACGTGTGTTTTGCATAAAAGCGGCACGCTAAGTATATTACATTTATATATAAAATCACTGTGTGTCAAAAATGCAAGAAACAGCATTGTACTAATAACATCATGAACATTATCTATATATATTACTTTGTCTTGTTTGTTTTTTCTTTGATGCATAAAATATTTAAAATACATGTACATGACTGATACTTTATTATGCAAAATGATGAAGTTTTTGCATACAATTAAAAAGGCAATTTTTTTTCATACATTTACATACCAAATTTACGGAAGCCCATTTAGGACCTATCAAAAAATAATTTTGAATTCGTTATAACGATTTTTAGAATTTGTTATAACGAATTAAATTTGTTATAACAGATTCATTGAATTCGTTATAACGAATTTTATTTGTTATTACAGATTCATTTAATTCGTTATAACGAATTTAATTTGTTATAACAAATTTTTAGAGTTCGTTATAACTAATTAAATTTGTTATAACAGATTTATTGAATTCGTTATAACGAATTTAATCTGTTATAACAGATTTGTTTAATTCTTAATAACAAATTCAAGAATTTGGTTATAACGAATTCAACAAATCTGTTATAACAGATTAAACTCGTTATAACGAATTCAACAAATCTGTTATAACAGATTAAATTCGTTATAACGAATTTAAAAAATCTGTAATAACAAATTAAATTCGTTATAGCGAATTCATTGAATCTTTTATAACGAATTGAATTCGTTATAACGAATTCAATTAATCTTTTATAGCAAATCAAATTCGTTATAACGAATTCAATAAATCTGTTATAACAAATTAAATTCGTAATAACGAATTCTAAAAATCGTTATAACGAATTCAAAAATATTTTTTGATAGGTCCTATATGGGCTTCCGTACAAATTGCTTGAAGTCTCAGTCTCGGAATAAAGAAGAAATTAAAGGGGGTTGCAGGTATTTGTAGGAAAATCTTGTATTTTTTGATATTCGTTTTTATTATTTTCATAGCAGTCCAACTCCTCATAAAATGAATTTCCATCCTGCATGTGAGTATCGCCATGTCTCACATTTCTCTCTTCATTTTGCTGAGCCTGGGGTTGTTCAACTTTCCTAGGCCTGTGGAATAAGTTTAGTTTATTCCTTCTACAAACAAAATGTATTATTGGTTCTCCATTCGTTATGTACGAAGCCCAGTTAGGACATATCAAAAAATATTTTTGAATTCCTTATAACGATTTTTAGAATTCGTTATAACGAATTTAATTTGTTATAACAGATTTTTAGAATTTGTTATAACGAATTTAATTTGTTATAACAGATTGATTGAATACGTTATAACAAATTTAATTTATTATTACAGATTTTTTGAATTCGTTATAATGAATTCAATCTGTTATTACAGATTTGTTGAATTCGTTACACATGTAACCAAATTCTTGAATTGGTTATAACGAATCCAACAAATATTTAATAACAGATTAAATTCCTTATAACGAATTCAATAAATCTGTAATAACAAATTAAATTCGTTATAAGAAGGATATGGAGATAACGAACAGTATTCAATCTCAAAGTCTATAAAACAATACAAAATAAGAGCAGAGCAAACACAGTCCCCCGAAACATCAGAGGTAACGAATTCAATGAATCTGTTTTAACAAATTAAATTCGTTATAACGAATTCAATGAATCTGTTTTAACAAATTAAATTCGTTATAACGAATTCAATGAATCTGTTATAACCGATTAAATTCGTTATAACGAATTCAATGAATCAGTTATAACAAATTAAATTCGTTATAACGAATTTAATAAATCTGTTATAACAAATTAAATTCGTTATAACAAATTCTAAAAATCGTTATAACGAATTCAAAAATATTTTTGATAGGTCCTAAATGGGCTTTCGTAGGTTACATGTATGTATTTTCTCTAAAAAAAAAAGAGTTGTTACTTATACCAATTTTCAGATGAATCATAAAATCAGAAAACTTTATTTTGTCTCATAAAGTAAAATTATAACTTATTCTTCCCTCTCATATTTGTTTCGGAATCAGTAAGATTATTTGGATTTTAGTGTTTATATGAGCTTGTCAGGATACAAGTTTAATATTTGGAAAGTACTCATTGAGTCAGAGTTCCATCCAAATCCTACCAATTACCTTATGATTACTATAATGCCAACTACAGCTATAATGGATACGACTACTGCAATTATAATCACTACTGCCAAAGTTGCATTGAAAGTCATGTCTGCAACAGGATTGGTTTCTTTGTTTTCTAAAAAATATATTTAAAAAATCCTTAAATAATCTCTTTCTCTGCTGCTTAATTGAAATGTATTGGATGGTGGCGTATGTCATCTCTAGTTATGTCTTTATGCAAGATAATTATGTAGACATCCGACATATTTATGTCAACATACAAGATAAGTACTGAGTATGTTGACATTCAAGTTACCTATCTCATTAATGATAATTTAAATATGAGTAAATTTACTTCCAAACGCCAGAATCTGGCATCAAACATGTACATAGATGCAACATATTTATGTAGACATGCGACATATATGTTAACATGCAAGATAAGTATGTTGACATGCAAATTATCATGCAAGATATTCATATAAACATGCAAGCTTTTACAATTAATATACGAGACATGTACACGTATGTTGATATGCAAATTATTATCTTGTTACATTTTTTAATAATAAGGACTATTGCGAAAAGTCTCTTTTTAAGAAGTTTTTAAAACTTTGATATCTTTGCACTCCTTTTGTAGAGATAAATTTAAGAGTCCTTCCAATTACCTTCAGAGCAAGATCCATGTACATGGTGACATGTACGGTTCCAGGTTGCTGGACAAAGATTAGCGCAGTTTTCCCCATAATACCCAGCCTGACATGCTGCACAAGAAAACAGAAAGGTTTAAGGAATACTCTAGTTATCTTTGATCAAGTTTTATTCTATAGTTTATACAAAGGGTTCGAAAAGAATTTAAATAAATTAGGTATAAAGCCGTGTACATATAAATTTTAACTTCTAACCATTGAAACACCTTGTCCCGATGTAACCCTCTAACCTACATCGCATGTCCCCTCTACATTGTTGCATTTTCCATGAACACAGTTGTTACTGCAACGTTTAGCACAATTGTGTCTGAAGTATGCACTGGGACAAACTGTTAAAATATTTTTTTAAGTATTTACCTCCTTTGATTTGGAATAAAAAGTAGATGTACTGTGAACACTGAGATCACAAAATGATAACTCTATCTACCAAATGATTATAAATACAAAATCCATGCTTTGCAAGGAGAGACTCAAAATATGTTGCTTTGCAAGGAGAGACTCAAAATATGTTTTATCAAAAAGTGCAATTGGAGGTGCACATTTACATGATGTAGAACAGATTCTTTGAAAGTATCATTAAAGTGAAATCAGTGATATTAGCGTTGCAAATGAAAGAAAAAGTGAGCAAGCACACATAATCCAGGCTCCCCCAAAACTCAAAGTGCCGAAGATCAAATAAAGGAATCGGAATTAACATCTACATATTGTGTTTTAAATGTCTACAAAGTTTCACAAAGTTCTATGCAGCGGTTTATGAGGAGTTGCGCTGACAAACTGTTGATCTCTATATTCAAGGTACATGCATGGCCAAAAATCTAAGTTGAAATTTTCCGAAATTCCTAGAAACTACAAAGGCATGGAAATTCCCTGGTAATATGCACATCTACACATTGTGTTCTAAAACTCTACAATGTTTGACCAAATTCTGTGCAGCGGTTTATGAGGATTTGTGCTGAAAGTCTGTTCATCTCTATACTCAAGGTATGGCCAAAAATCTGTTGAAATTTGCCAAAATTCCCGGAAAAAAAATAAAGGAATGCGAATTTCCTTGTAATATGCACATCTACACATTGTGTTCTAAATATCTGCAAAGAAGGATATGGAGATAACGAACAGTATTTAATATCAAAGTCCATAAAACAATAACAATACAAAATAGGAGCAGAGCAAACACGAACATCCGAAACATTAGAGGTAGGATCAGGTGCCATGCTGACCGGTCACATCCACCGTGTGGTCCTTGTCATGATCGGGAATTAATGGAAAAATCGATCGTCAATTCAGTGTATAAATAATGGACTAACAATTAGTATGAAAAACGTAAGTCAGCATTTGACTCAATGAAAAATTGTATTTGCTGCCAAGGTCATTGTATCGACCATAGAACTTACAAAATGATGCAAATTT
The DNA here is from genome assembly GCF_032062105.1 of Saccostrea cuccullata. Taxonomy (NCBI): domain Eukaryota; kingdom Metazoa; phylum Mollusca; class Bivalvia; order Ostreida; family Ostreidae; genus Saccostrea; species Saccostrea cuccullata. Next base: position 433,572 of record NW_026932596.1, read on the forward strand.
GACCAAATTCTGTGCAGCGGTTTATGAGGATTTGCGCTGACAAAAAAGGACTGACGGACTGACTGACACACTTACTGACTTACTGACTAACGGATGGGTCAAAAACATTGGTTTCTCCAAAGGGAAAGGGTCGTGTGGAGGGAAAAACGGACACAGCTCACAAGCTTTTCAAGCGGGGTATTAAACAAATAATTACTGAGAAAAATACCTTCATCACAGAGAACTCCATATATCAGGCATTACAACCCAGTTCACAAAATCCATTTTCTTTTTTGCAGTAGGTGCCATTCGCACAGTTTCCACTACAGTAATGAATACACCCAGGTCCAAAGGTTCCGTCTTTATATTCTAAAATATGTTATCTTGAAAAAAAAATTTCAATCTTTTTTCACAAAACATGTGGAGATAACGAAGAGTATTCAAGATCAAAAGTACATAAAACACTACATAATAGGAGTAGAGGAAATACGGACCTCCAAAACAACAGTGGTGAGATCAAGTGCCATGGGGATAATGAGCATCCCCTGCCAATATCAAACTTTTTTTTAATCGTAAAAAAATATGAAAATAGTTCTTTACAGATTTTTTTGCTCCGAAGTAGGGGATTACTGTTTTAACCTGCCTATCTATTAACGTCCTGGTTTTTGCCATTGGTTTTTCCCCATCAGTTTTCTAAGCAACCACGCAAGGTATTTGCTTGAAATTTTAGCGTATCCTTTTTAATGTATGCCATATTGTGAAATTTAGTTTATGTGATTACGATGTAAAGTTCCTGATCATGCACACTTCTGTCTATGCTTAATTTATGTACAATCACATGAAGAGGATATACACACCAGAGCGATGGTGTTACTAGTGAGCATTTACTAATAGACTTTTTGCTTAAAATGTCTTTTAAACGTTTTAATTAAAACTTTTTAATGAAAAATGACGATATTTCAAAAATCCGCAACCTTAAAAAACCTTTCAAAAATCCGGCTTTGACATATATATATATATTTATTTAATTTCCAAGAGAAAAAAAGAAACATGGAAATGTTTATTTGTTACATATGAATTTTCAACGATTAATTCGTGTTATTTTTAATTTTAGAAATGCCAATTAAAATTTGATCAAATAAGCAATTGAATTTGATGTAATTTTAGGTTTAAAAAGGGTGTAGTTTTGAAGTTATTTTGATTAAAATTTGTATTACTCTGTAACAACGATCATTATATTTTCCAGAAATGGCTATTTTTAAATATATTTTCAATTTAAACGTGAGAGGCCAGTTTGTTCAAACTTACGTTGATCACACTGTTTTCCCATCCACCCATGGCCAGCGGCACATCCTCTATCACAATTACCAGTCACGTGATTGCATGATATGTTTCTTATACAATGTCCTTCACATTGCCTTCTGCATTGTATGCCATAAATTCCTGATGTGCATTCTGAATTTATAGAAGTTTTGAAAAATTATGACGCTAGAGTACAATTATCAATGTTCTAATGCAATGTTTAAGTAATCGGTTTACAGCTCATTTTTCAAACCGTTTTCGCACATTTCCCCCACATATCCAGGCAAACACCCCAAGCATGTTCCGTTAAAAATGTTGCATTTCTGTTCTTGACAATTCCTCGGACAAGGTATGTTACAGTTACTTCCATAAACTAAACTCCATCTTCGGTACAGCCTGGTTTAAAGGAACTAATTACTTATTTTGTAAAAACATTTAAGGTAGAACCTATTTCGGAAAACTCTTTGTCACAAGATTTTTAAACTTTTCAAAGTGATGATAAGTACTTGCTTATCAATCAGTTAAAAGCTCATATGTTTCCTTGTTTTTAAATCTACTACAGCCTGTGAAACTTGATTTGGTAATTTCATACTGCGACTACGCATTTTCAGTTATTTTTAGGGGTACTTGTCAAGAAGAGAATATGAAAAATCACATAAATACATCTTCAAACATCATTGTTTCAAGATTTTATTAACTGAACAATATTAAGCAATATTTCTCAAGAATAATTTCTTTTTTATTCAATTGACATAAAAGATAAGTCTACATTCATAAAAATATAAGCAAATTAACTCTATTCTTTTTATTAAATTTTCCATCCTACATTTGTAAATATTTTTAGACATCTTTGTCACAATGTTTTCAATCTTTAATATGATGAAGAAGATACCTAAATGATTACAAAAAGTTATTTAAATTTATACCTTTCGCCTCTAACTAATGAGAGATAGGCTATTTACCGATGCTAATATTCTTTACCATTTTCAACTTACACAGGATTTAATTATTAAATGACTGTTTGGGTTACTTACACATCAAAAGTATTCATAAAAAATTGTACTTTTAATTTAAAAAGTTCATATTTAATAGAAAAAATGTAATCAAACACCAAGAATATGAATAAGTAACAAATAATTATGAAAAGGAATGTAATAAAGGAAATCAGATATTTTTATAGACTTTTTTTTTAAAGGAAGCTTAGTAACAATCGAAGGCTATAATATTGTCTCTGTACAGGTATAAGTAATTTGTTGTAAAAAAAAAATGCTCGGGTTTGTTCTTCATGAGATATAAGCGATAAATTCAAATTTCTTCGAAGGTGATTTCACGCGATATCAACACAGGATTATTTTTGTGTGACCTAAGAAATATTATTCTTTTAAATTTTTAATTTATATATCTTTTAAAAGGAAAAGACTTTGGGGATTTAATTTGACAGAAGTTGAAACAATTTATAGACAATTATTTTTCAAGAAGAAAGAAGAATAATTTTTTTGCGATTAGAATTGAACTAAGCGGCTTTAAAAGAAAGGTTAAAATTTCAACTCAATATCCTGACCCTAAGAAAAAGAAATTTCATATCAAACCAGAAGTCTCTGTCGAGACTGAAGCTCTACTGGTTTGTACTTATAGCAAAGGAAGAGGAAAGTACTTAAGCAGTTGGGAATTGAAACTTTACACTAGCAAAAAAGAGAATAATGATCCTTGAATAAGTCTCTTTATGTTCTTAGTGTAGTCTACATGTACTTGCATGCCACTTTATATTATAATCAGACTAAAACTGTATTTGAAGTAGCATTTTGAGAGTAACAGAAATTGCTCTCTTTATTAACCAAGGTAATAATGTTCATTGAAGTTAAAAACGGATATAAAGAATTATGTACCATAGTGTAGTCTACTTGTGTGCCAAGTTATATTGAAATCATACCAAAACTGTAGGAGGAGTAGCATTTTAAAAGAATTTCACAGAAATTTCTATTTTCAGTAACAACGCCAACACCATTCGTCGAAATCAAAAAGCGATACACAGAATTATGTATCTTAGTGTAGTCTAATCATATGCCAAGTTATATTGAAATCAGATCAAAACTATAGGAGGAGTAGCATTTTTAAAGAATTTTACAGAATTTTCTATTTTTAGTAACAGCGCCAACATCGTTCGTCGAAATCAAAAACCGATATATAGAATTATGTATCTTAGTGTAGTGTACTTGTGTGCCAAGTTATATTGGAATCAGACTAAATTTGTAGGAGGAGTAGCATTTAGAAAGAATTTCACAGAAATTTCTATTTTTAGTAACAACACCAACACCGTTCGTCAAAATCAAAAACCGATACATAGAATTATGTATCTTAGTGTAGTGTACTTGTGTGCCAAGTTATATTGAAATCATACCAAAACTGTAGAAGGAGTAGCATTTTGAAAGAGTTTCATAGACATTTCTATTTTTAGTAACAACACCAACACCGTTCGTCAAAATCAAAAACCGATACGTAGAATTATGTATCTTAGTGTAGTGTACTTGTGTGCCAAGTTATATTGAAATCATACCAAAACTGTAGGAGGAGTAGCATTTAGAAAGAATTTCACAGAATTTTCTATTTTTAGTAACAACGCCTACACCGTTCTTCGAAATCAAAAACCGATATACAGAATTATGTATATTAGTGTAGTCTACTTATATGCCAAGTTATATTGAAATCAGACCAAAACTGTGGGAGGAGTAGCATTTTGAAAGAATTTCATAGAAATTTCTGTTTTTAATAACAACGCCAACACCGTTCGTCGAAATCAAAAACCGATACAAAGAATTATGTATCTTAGTGTAGTGCACTTGTGTGCCAAGTTATATTGAAATCAGACCAAAACTGTAGGAGGAGTAGCAATTTGAAAGAATTTAACAGAAATTTCTATTTTTAGTAACAACGCCAACACCGTTCGTCGAAATAAAAAACCGATACACAGAATTATGTATCTTAGTGTAGTCTACTTATATGCCAAGTTATATTAAAATCAGATCAAAACTGTAGGAGGAGTAGCATTTTGAAAAATTGTTTACAGACAGACAGACAGACGGACGGACGGACGGACGCCGGACGCATTACTATCGCATAAGCTCTCCTGGTCTCTGGCCAGTAGAGTTAAAAATGCGCAAGTGTTATCACTGTGAAAAAGTACGGAATAGTAAGATTGCTTCATAATGACACTCAAATTCGTATACTGGACTTTTACGAGAAGTATTGACTTCTACAGTTGACGTTTACTTGGACATTTAAACTTGTATCATGTACGGAAGTGCAGAATTGATAATGCATAGGAAAACCTTTTTTGTGGTCATAGGTATGGTGTTAGGGGCACTAACATGCGAAGACCGGGAGTGGAGGGTAGGGTAGTTGTCGTTTTCTACAAGGACAACTTATATTTGCATTGAAATAACCCGTTATTTCCGTTTAAATGAATGTTGAGCTAAATATTTATATCGTAAAGGAGCTACCGTACATAGCCCTAGTGTAAAAGTAATCGTCAACTGTAAAAGTCAGCACTCCTCGTAAAAGTCCATTAGTATATTCGTATCATGTATGTATATTTTTTATCTTTAATGTATCTAAAACTAGGACTTATTTCAAAAACCTTCTACTTTCACTTCACACAATTCTGTGATGGATAATAATTCGTATCCTTCCGGAAAGTCCAGTCTTTCATTGTAATAGATGACGTAACGACCATATCCAAAACACGTTGTATTGAATTCCAGGGGAGGTAACGGAAGAGTGTTCTTGTAGCATCTTGTGCCATCTTCTTTGTTAGGAGTGTTTGAGATATATAGGGAAAATCCAGCAAAACGCCCTCTTTGTCTCATCTCTGAAACACATGTATACTCCCCGAACAATAGTTTTATTATTTCTACCTTAAATGTGTCTTTGATTGTACATGTACATAATAAGCTTGTTGGAGTCACCAGGCATCGGATGCATATCTAGATTTAGACGACTTAAGGTCTTCAGTCCCTGATAAGAAGAAATTCAATGAAATTGAAGACATAACACATATGTACGCATTGAATACTCAGTTTATTTAGACATACTTCCCATTTATTACTATAAGTATGTTTAGTGGGATGTGTCCTAATTCATGACCTTGAATTTTGGTAAGAGTTATCTCCTGTTTTGAATACTTTTAATATTCCACAGAGCCAAAATCAATTTGAACTACCTTATATATATTGGATTCCGAAACTTCATAAGAATCCTTACAAACAAAGATACATTGCAGGTTCCAGTAAATGTTCAACCAAGCCTCTTTCGTTACTTCTCACTAAAATATTGACAGTAGTGAAGGAAAAACTTCAAGAGTACTGTACAACTATATATTCAAGAAGTGGTGTAAATCAGATGTGGATACTTAAAAATTCTAAAGAACTTTTGGACAATTTGAAATCACAAGACTTTACAAAAATCAACAGCTTAAAAACTTACGACTTTTCAACTTTATACACAACAATTCAACTCGACAAATTAAAATCCAGGCTTTTTGATATCATTGACAGCTGCTTCTTCAACAAAAATGAAACTCGTAAATTTACTTACCTCGTCATTGGTCATTTGAAAAATTATTTTCTGATTCTGATTGCACACATAAGTACTCTGAAGTTGACATCAAGAAGATGCTTGAGATTCTGATTGACAATATCTATGTGGTTTTTGGAGACCAGGTATTCCAACAATCTATTGGAATTCCCATGGGTACAAATTGCGCTCCGTTATTAGCAGACTTATTTTTATATTCATATGAAGCAGAATTTATGCAAAATCTTATGCGCGAAAAGAAGAAAACACTTGCTGTGGCCTTCAACTCGACATTTAGATATATCGACGACGTATTGTCAATTAATAATGATAATTTCCATTCCTACGTCGACACGATATATCCTGGTGAGCTTGAGATAAAAGATACCACAGAGTCCGACACTTCTGCTTCATATTTGGATATTTTACTTGAAAAAGACACTAATGGTAATCTAACAACCAAGCTATATGATAAACGTGATGACTTTAACTTTTCTATCGTCAACTTCCCTTACTTATGCAGCAATATACCTTTATCACCTGCATACGGAGTATATATATCTCAGTTGATTCGATACGCAAGAGCATGCTCTACGTATGAACAATTTCTTAAACGAGGTAAATTATTGACAAGCAAGTTGATGAAACAAGAATATCAACAGTCTCGTTTAAAGTCATCATTTCGTAAATTCTATGGTCGATACAATGACCTTGTCAGCAAATACAATTTATCATTGAATGAAATGCTGACTGACGTTTTTCATACCAATTGTTAGTCCATTATTTATACACTGAATTGACGACGGATTTTTTTCCGTTATTTCCTGATTATGACAACGAGCACACAGCGGGTGTGACCGGTCGGCAGGGGATGCTCACTCCTCCATGGCACCTGATCCCACCTCTGATGTTTCGGAGGTCCGTGTTTGCTCTGCTCTTATTTTGTATATTGTTTAATGGACGTTGAGATTGAATACTGTTCGTTATTTCCATATCCTAACTCCTCTTTTTTAATAAATAAAAAAATCAAATAAAAAAAATCAGCTTGTAAAAAAAAATTGTCAATTATCATTCCATTTTTACATTGTAATATTTCAATGCATCTTTCCACAACAGGATTTATTGATATTCAAATTATTTGAATTTTTATTTTGAAAAAAAAACCGCTTTTCCCCATAGACTCCAATGCAATCTTTGTTAATTAACTAATGCTTAATTAATGAACTTTTTGAAAATTTCTCGTGGGCAATCCTTTTCCACTATAAAATGCTTTAATATAATATCAGAGTATTGTGTACTTGATGGACATTTAAGGGTAGAGAATTCGGTACCATTAGGGATTGAAATCCTTAAAGTATTTTTTAGTTAACCTGGCAGCCCTTGAACTTTAAATTCTTTCTTTTTTGAATTACATTTATTCTTAATAACATACAGCAAAATATCTAGAAAAAAATTCCGCAGAAGCCCTCTTTCCTCCATAATCCCTTGGGGTGCCGTGCACTCAATGAATCGGTATAATTTTTCAATATTCTACTTACAAAATAATGTTCAATTGATATTAGAAAAAAAAATTATATGAAAGATATCGCAGGTACGATAAGGTTTCCCAGAGAATATCGTAGTGTACTCTGTGCATGCACTTCTCTAGAATGCAAATATTTGACGTCATATTTGAAAATGGCGTCGTCACTGCATACTTGAGCTGTAAAGATATAAAGATGCAAAATGCTAGTTCAAAATACACGTGTTTATATCATTTTTTCAAAAATCTAATATATCAGTATAATTTAGATAACTTTGCTTTATTGCTCTTGTCAAACTACGTACGAAAATATACGTTTGACATTTTCCCCTTTTTATACCCGTGGACTGAGGCAGAATTCATTATATGTGTATAAAAGAGCTTGGCGCAGGTTATTAATGAGGATTTATTTGATATCTTTTGTGGAAATATGTAAGAGGAGTTCCCCTCTAATGTACTGAACTCTGCCTTGGAAAAATGTATAATGGCTTTGTTTTAAAACAAATGACGGTATTCAGCAGAAGATACACTCAGATTATTTGATAAGTTGAAGTTAATGAGAAATAAATTGTACAAAAGAAATAGTATAACTTTTCCCAAGCACATTTCGGTTTCACAAGGATGCAACGAGTTTATTTGTGTGACAAAAAGTTAATATTAATTGTTTTAATAACCTGCGCAGAAGCGATTAATGTGAAACATTCCAAAAAAGAAGAAATTTCCATCACGTGATCAACAAGGTCATATGATATGGTAACAAATATGTTTATATAAAGCCAAGAGAACTCTCTATATGAATTGGACGTACTTAAGTACAGAACTTAAAAATAAAACTCAAAATCAATTTTACAATGCAATGTTACTTTTTAAATACATTTTAAGCTCCGATAAGCCTTAACGGTACTGCGTTGGAGCATTCAATATCAAAGTCAATGGAACAATAGTAAATAGAAGCAGAGCAAATACAGACCTTTAATGAAAAACAGCAGAAGTGGGGTCAGATGCCATGGAGGAGTGAGCATCTCCTGCTGACCGGTCACAACCGCCGTGTGCTCCTTGTTATGATCGACAAATAACGGAAAATTCGTCGTCAATTCAATTTATAAACAGTGGACTAACAATTCGTATTAAAAACACCAGTCAGTATTTGAATCAATGAAAAATTGAATTTGCTGTATTTATCTAGGTCGACATTTTATTTCCATACATAAGAATAAATATATATTCAAGGAAAAACATTTCTGCTGTCAATAAAATGAATATTGTACATTTATTATATATTTAATTATTTGATACTAACATTTATTTATACATTTATCAAAGTACATACAAAATAAATTACACTTCGTCCGCTAGCTTTTTTTTATAGATGTTGCTTGAATTATACATTGTTTGGATTCTTTACTATTAAAAATACTGCTGCAATGACAATTTAACAAAGAAGACGAATGAAGACGAAATTGCATTAATTTTATATTTACTTTTTCGTATTGCGACCTACATTTCATCTTATACTTGTACATTGTATATCCTACATTTGATATGCCATTTCAGTAATGTATAATAACAATATCCAATAATATTTTGCAGGTATAAGTTTGAGGGGTTTTTTTAGGAAACGAGTAATTTCAATCTAAAGAACTGTTTTCAAACGGTGTGAAGGCTAAAACAAAACATACCGCCGCTACCCCCATAGTCGTTGAAATTAATATTGATGCTGAAAATGCTTCGAATTCCGCCGAGATCTACCGTCCACCAAACGGTTTTTTCATCAGTTCTCGGACCTATAGGGTATGTATTCATGCAGGTATTAATATCGCCATCAATAGCTTTTTCTGGACCACAGGGTAGGCTACATGCAGACTGCTTAGCAGTTTTTCCTTATGATAAGTCATCTAGTTGAAGAAAATATATTAAAAAAAAATAAGTGTTTTTAGCTCTACTGGTCAGAGACCAGAAAAGCTTATGCGATAGTAATGCGTCCGTCGTCCGTCCGTCTGTCTAGCTGTCTGTCTGTCCGTCTGTCTGTCTGTCTGTCTGTAAACAATTTTTCAAAATGCTACTCCTCCTACAGTTTTGGTCTGATTTCAATATAACTTGGCACACAAGTAGACTACACTAAGATACATAATTCTGTTTATCGGTTTTTGATTTCGATGAACGGTGTTGCCGTGGTTACTCAAAATAGAAATTTCTGTGAAATTCTTTCAAAATGCTACTCCTCCTACAGTTTTAGTCTGATTTCAATATAACTTGGCACAAAAGCAGACTACACTAAGATACATAATTCTGTGTATCGGTTTTTGATTTCGATGAACGGTGTTGCCGTGGTTACTAAAAATAGAAATTTCTGTGAAATTCTTTCAAAATGCTACTCCTCCTACAGTTTTAGTCTGATTTCAATATAACTTGGCACACAAGTAGACTACACTAAGATACATAATTCTGTGTATCGGTTTTTGATTTCGATGAACGGTGTTGCCGTGGTTACTAAAAATAGAAATTTCTGTGAAATTCTTTCAAAATGCTACTCCTCCTACAGTTTTAGTCTGATTTCAATATAACTTGGCACAAAAGTAGACTACACTAAGATACATAATTCTGTGTATCGGTTTTTGATTTCGATGAACGGTGTTGCCGTGGTTACTAAAAATAGAAATTTCTGTGAAATTCTTTCAAAATGCTACTCCTCCTACAGTTTTAGTCTGATTTCAATATAACTTGGCACACAAGTAGACTACACTAAGATACACAATTCTGTGTATCGGTTTTTGATTTCGTTGAACGGTGTTGCCGTGGTTACTAAAAATAGAAATTTCTGTGAAATTCTTTCAAAATGCTACTCCTCCTACAGCTTTAGTCTGATTTCAATATAACTAGGCACAAAAGTAGACTACACTAAGATACATAATTCTGTGTATCGGTTTTTGATTTCGATGAACGGTGTTGCCGTGGTTACTAAAAATAGGAAATTCTGTGAAATTCTTTCAAAATGCTACTCCTCCTAAAGTTTTAGTCTGATTTCAATATATCTTGGCACACAAGTAGACTACACTAAGATACACAATTCTGTGTATCGGTTTTTGATTTCGATGAACGGTGTTGCCGTGGTTACTAAAAATAGAAATTTCTGTGAAATTCTTTCAAAATGCTACTCCAAATACAATTTTAGTTTGATTATAATATAAATGTGGCATGCAAGTAGACTGCACTAAGAACATAAAGAGACTTAATCAAGGATCATTATTCTATTTATTGCTGTTGAAAAGTTTCAATTTCCAACTGCTGAAGTACTTTTCTCTTCCTTTGCTATAAGTACAAACCAGTAGAGCTTCAGTCTCGACAGAGACTTCTGGTTTAATATAAATTTTTGAACAGAGCAAACAAGAACCTCTAAAACATAAGAGATGGGATCAGATGCTATGTAGTAGTGAGCGTCCCCTGCCCACCGGTCAAAGAAAGAATCAGTCTTAAGGCCAACTTGGCGAGCGTTGGCAAATAAGTTCAGGGAGCGTTGTTGCCGTTTTCTTCCTTGTCAACGTAAAGACCTAGAATTCTATCCTTTTAATAGCTGTGAAGGTGAAAATTGTTTTGTTGTCTTAGTGTAAAAAAAAAGATTATTAAATCATGTGCTTTTTGCAAAACCATAATTGTAACGTCCGTACAATATCACCACGAAGCTTCACTATGTCTTTTTCACATGTAAGATCAGTTCCATACTTGCTTAGAAAAATCAAAGCATAACTATGCTGAATGAAAGACCAATATTACATTTCTGGTGCAGAATGAACAGATTAAACATGGATCAATCAAACCTGGCAGTAAACGCATGTCCATGCATATGATTTCAAAGAATCATAGCAGTCCGCAACTAAAGAAGGCAAGATAGGTCAAGTCTAAATTAAATGCGATGCATAACCTCCGAAAATGCTTTGTTAATATTTAGGGAATACAACATATTGAATTTTCTAAAAAAAATATTTTAATTTTCGAAAGATTTCTTATATTTGAATGTTTATTAGATCATTTTTCATAATTCCATTTGAATGTATAATAAGGTTTGACAAGTAGTTATTGAACAATAATCAATGAAAATGGATAAAATATTGTAAAACTATAAAGACATAAACGTCATATCTTTAGGACCGTTTGTACACCTTTGGTCAGAACTAGAACTGGTTATTTCGGAGCTGACGACATCCGCCCTACTTATTAGATGGGTACGGTTTTGTGAATTACGTGTTTTGCAACCAAACAAAAATACATAACAAGGACTGCTTCCAAATGAGAATTCATTGTATTGATTATCGTGTTTAAGAAATGAATTAAATCACACAGCAAGAACTAAAGCAGTAAGTTGTTCAAAAATACAACACATTGATGTTAAGCAAACAAAATTAAATGATTGCGTTTAATTCGGTTTGAATTGTTTTGCAAAGGCGTAGAAAGGAAGAAAACGATAATGCTTTACATGTACCTACCAAATCCAGACATACAAGGCGTTCCTGCTAAAAGGAGAACTATTATATAATTAATGCCCATATTATATATATCGGCTTCAGTTACACACCAGGAAGCTTAAGTTTGTAACATATAACAAAAATTAAAATTCTTCGTTCTCACCGCAGTAGAACTGCAGTATTAAACCTAGACGGACTTTTTCTTCCTTATTTGTGTATTCATTAGAAGAAAGTTTGCCTTTAGCTCCACTTTATCTAGGTTAAATGCATCTTCTTAATTTTTTTATTTTTCTTTTGATTATTATTATCATCTCCAATTATCTTGCAAGAAAAATATATTTTTCGTGATATTTTAAAATAATAGTTTTTTGTTTTGAAATGTTTTTTTTTCAAGCAAGTAAAGCAAAACTTGATAATTTGTCTTTTGGTGAAAGGAACAAATTCATTAATTCGAATTCTTTAGAGTAACACAGAATTTTTCATCAATAAATGAGAGAGAACCTTTTTTAAAGTTTGCATATGTTTATGCCTACAAGTAAGGTTAACAATATTTTCGTAAAATAATTGGTATTTCATGGTCATACTTTTTTATAATTAAAAGCGGAATATCTAGATTTCGCCGCACTGTGTAGCTGTTGTCCTTTTTTCTGGTTTCTCATTAAAAGAGTTGTGTAAAGAAAATGAAAAAGTCATTTTTTTAAGTGAAATATTCAACAATCAATATAGGTGTTTTATGATATTTAAATAATATTTAAATAGTGTGTGATTTTTCGTTATTTTTTTAGTATCATATCAATTTTAAGCATCATTTTTATTTTTTTCACAAGGTTTCAAATGTATATATTACTTTTTCTCTCTCCATTTTCATAAGTAAAACACACATGAAGACAACAGTAAAGACTTTGCAAATTCAATAAACATACTCTATATGCAGACTAGAAACTAAATTATATGATGAATAAAATGTGGTCATTTACTCAGTCTGTAGGATTAAAAAATAATATTTTAAACGATAGAAATATTTTATGCAGTTTCAAATGCTAAATTCTCATAAGCCGATTTGCTTTCCACTTGTAGTTCCTGATATTCAGAACTCTTCTCTAAAGCATCCAATTCCTCATAAAATGGTTTATCTGTAATTGTGTTCATATTTGTAGACCCTACATTTGCTTCCTCGCAGTTCTTTCCAGGGTCATGAATATTCTTTTTGAACATAAAGATTTCTTTTTTTCTGCAAAATAAATATATTAATAAAAATTATTGATTATTAACAAAGAGCTAGGTTCACTTTATGCATAAAATGGTCCTGTCCTTATATCAATTAATAAACTATCACCATCTTTCCCATTTTGTATATAAGAAAAAAGACGAGATTTAGTGCTATCATTTCCTATGAGAATCAAAGTATTGGAAAACAGGCTTTGAGAGAATGCATTGTTATTGAATTTTGCAGAAAAACACGCGCATTTGACTACCTTCAGCAAAGAATTAAAATATGATCAGAGCCCATGATCTAAAAATCAAAACATGTTTTTTGATCTTCTGAAAAAGATCTTTCATTATGTAACTGAATAGTTTGGATTAGAAGTTGTGCTCTATATAAAATATAAATAAAATACTTCAATTTCAGGCCATTTTCAAGCAAATGTACAGGATATTTGGAGAATGACACATTTTATGTCGTCATAATGCATTGACTAAAGGAAAACTTAGGTCATGTTCAATAAAAACATGGTCACCAACAGTCCAATTGATAAATACACGTATTGCATTTTCAACCTCAACTGAGCATTTTTTATTTTTCAGAAATCCCCAGGGCCGTAAAAGGCCCTAAGCGGCTCTAGCTCTTTGACCTTTGTTTTTAATGTTCGAAAACAATTACTGCAATTATATGAAAGTAGTAAAAAAAAATGTTGATAGAACTTTTTTTTAACAAAATATAGCTGTTATGTTATTTTGATAAACCGTTGAATTTTTTTTTATTTTGTAAATCAAAAATGGTTTTACCTTTTAATTATGATATAAACAACAATTGATGATATAAATATCATATTAAGTGCAACAGACACTGAACATCCTATCTTCCATGAGGTTTCATCTACAATAAACTTTATATTAAAACCACTGTTTGAAAGCATTTATCGCATCCTGTTTTGACATTGTAATTATCTCTTTTTCTACCATAATTGGATGTTCATAGGACATAAACGTTTTTGGCAGACACGTACCTTGATAATCACAGAGTAGCCCACGATATTGATCCCGACATCCATGGGGACAACCTCCATCAAACTTTCTACAAAATTCGCCGTTAAGACAGTGGCCACTGCATTTATGCTGACAATTTATTCCGAAGAATCCATCGAAACATTCTGAAATCATTTAAAATGTCAGTAATTAGATTTTTCATAAATTTTCTATTTCTAACATTTATCCCCCTTACATTTTAAGTTCTAGGAAAGAATTTTAGATTTGATTTCAAAATATGATTTTTTTGTTTCCTAACAAGATATATTGATATTCAGTGAGAATATTTTATGTTACATTTTGTAGAGAAAAAACGAATAATATTGAAATTGATCCATGTTAACTTGTTACTATAATAATGCATGTTTTACTGAAATATCCGTATTTGAGAGTCAACAAATTGTTATCTATAGATCCTGAGATATTCATCCTCTACAAAACAAAATGTACTATAATTAATATCAGTTAATATCTGTCAATGTTTGTTACAAAAATAAATATTATAATAACCTTTTGTGCAGTATGGTGCTCCTTGGAATCCAGGAAAACAGTCACATTTGCCATCTACATGATTGCACATACCAATACACTGCCTTGAGCAGGTTTTATTACAATGAATACCAAAAGAACCATTTGAACAAACTGAAATGGAAAACTCGAGTAATTATATTAATGATGAAGAATGACTATGAATATATTGTTGCAAACTTGTCAAAAATGTAAAAATTTCCCTACAAAAAATAGCAATAAGTAACATATTCTTTTAAGTTAATTAACTGATAACTGTCAAGAAACGTATCATAGCTTCAGCTCTTTCTAAATCCTCAGAACATACTTCATTCAGGTTAAATTCATAAAATTATCGGACTATGACAATTTAATTCATTTGCATGGATTTCAGATTTTTTGCTTTAGTGCAAGTTGTTGGACATACAATGTTAATTTGCATTTTTACTTCGTGTTTACAAAATTATAATTGCGTTCAAGATAAATAAGAAAAAATGTTGTACACACCATCGTTACAGAGCTTCCCTTCGTATCCAGCAGCACATCCCTCTTTACACTCACCGTCGACATGATTACAACCACTATTATTCCAACATTTACCACTACATTCCTGTAGACAATCCTGTCCAAAGCGTCCTGGAGGGCATTCTTATTAAGAATAGGAAAAATAGCATTCCAATATTTATGTGTGTGTGTAATTTTCTTGAAACTTAACTTTAAGTTTTGAAAAGCATTTCATATTATTATATTATGATTTTTATTTTAAAATGTACCAATTTTCGTACCCTTTTCACAGAAATTTCCAGTATACCCTTCGTCACAACCGGAATTACACATCCCTGTTTCTCTGTTACAACTGATATTGTTTAGGCAGTGGCCAGTACAGTTCTGTAAACATCCTGAGCCGTACGTTCCCATGTTACACTCTAAGATGAATAACAGATTTGAATTACATATTTTTTTTTTTTGAAAAAAAAAAAAAAATTCCTTAATTTCAATAAATTTAATTTGAGAAGTATATGGAACATGTACTTAAAGCATGATGATCTTGAATATAATATAAAACCAACATGATATTTTCTATTCAAGAAAAAAAAACTACTTAAAAACATTTGTCGTTTATTAAAGTCTATTTTAATAATGATTACGTTGGTCACATTGCTTGCCCATCAATCCAGCTGCACATCCTCCATCACAATATCCGGTCACGTGATTACAAGAAATGTTTCCATTGCAATGTCCTGTGCATTGTCTTTTACATAGGTCACCATACCATCCAAAGGGACATTCTGTTAAATAATCAATTGAAATCATAATCTACCGTTTTGTTAAAATACACTGATACAAAAATATGTATACTGCATACAATACAAATTCTATACCAGTTTCGCACATTTGCCCAATGTATCCAGGCACACAACCAAGACATGTCCCATTGACAATGTTACACCTCTGCTCTTGGCAATTGATTGGACAAGATAAACTACAGTTACGTCCATAAACTCCTGATTTCGAACAACCTAAACAAAATGGAACGTAAACGCATACAATTTTTCCCATGAAAATCGGACATTTCGAAATTAATTCTTTCACTTGTAGAGCATAAAATGAAATTCGTATCACAAAAATTAAATTAATGAATTAACGGGAGTATCAGGAAAACACATACAACACAATGCTATTTTTGGTTTTTACTAGTCTTGTAATTCCTCAATTATGGAGATAAATATATCCTGAAAATCTTCACTAGTGTTTTTTATATGCACGTATCCTGCATGGATTAAGCTAGTACCCTTTCGTAACAGTTACCGTGTAAACTTTTAAATTTTGCCAGATTTAAAGATCACAAAATAATGTAACGAACACAAGTATTTTTTCATGCCAAATGTATTTCCTAGATAGATTTTTGGCAAGAGAGTTGTGCATGAAAGGGGGACTAGCAACAAAACGTAATGCTTTTTATATATTAGAATACTCCAAAATAGATATGACATCTTGCTGTTCTGAAAAAATCATCAAAAAACTTTGAAAAAAAACCTTCAATTTTCACTTCACATAACTCAGTGAAGACAAGGCTTTGGTAATCTTTAGGGTAAGTGACTCCGTCCAGTCTTTCATTATAATAGATGACGTAACGGCCATATCCAATACAAGTTGTATTAAACTCCAAGGGAGGCAATGGGAGCGTGTTCTTATAACAAAGATGGCCGTCCTCTTTATAAGGAGTGTTTGATATAAAAAGAGAAAATCCGGCGAAACGGCCTCTTTGTCTCACCTCTGAAAATATTAGAAATTCAATTTATACGAGGGTTGTTCGAAAAGTGCATGGACTCCTGTCATATCTTTTTCTTTATTGAACGGCATGTGCTACTTAATTTTTTTACAAATATTTTTTATAATAAATTCAAACGATAAGTATTTAAAACTTTGAAATTATCATGATTTACTTCAAAGCTATCTAGAATTTAAAGCTGTAAAAATAGGATCGCTGAGCAGGTCAAAAGTTAGTAATTCACAAACAACACACTAAATAAACATGATAATGTCTGTATTCATATTCTCTGTAAAATAAAGCAAAACGGGGAAAAAATTCCAGTCTTTTAAACTGAGAACTATTACATTGATTCATATTCTAATTTATAGCATAATAATTTGCTTCGTTGAAGAGTACTTAATTTGAGAAGATAAGTAGTCCTCATTGAAAGAGACAAAAATGAAGACGCTGTACGTAGAACGTCACGAAGCAACAGAAAACGATGCGATCTTGTGTTATATTCGGGAAAAATCCTGAATAAACTTTCATGAGTTAAAGGAATAAAAATAATATGTCAGAAGTAGGTCGAACATGTGTTTATCAATAGTATACAGGCTGTATTTCAGAGACAGAGACTCTGTATCGAACGAGGACAGTCTGTGAAGAAACGCCTTATCTGGTAAAATCTTAAGGTACTCCGATCCTCAGGTTCTGAAAATCAAGCATTGGCTAATTGAAAATGCTCACAAAAATGACTCTGAATTTTCAAAGTAACGTGATTTTACCCAGAATAGTTCTTCAAACTTCACCTTTTAAGAGAATCATTTTATATAGAGAAAATTAGTAAATTTCAAATATATTTTCAGGAATTGCAAATAAAAACACCTGCTATGCATTTTCCAATTCAAATTTGATCAATTAACACATTTTAAAAATAAAATTCATAGGTATCCAGGCTTTTGAAGAAATTCAACAATTTTAATATAAATAACAATTGTTTAATTTCTTTTATTAACATCGATCATTTTACAGTGCAAAGTGTATAAAGATTCTCTTGTCATTGCTAAGCTCCATAAATCACCTCTAATTTCCTCTGTTAATAAAAATTGGTATACTTGGTTAGATAAAAATGAACATCATTTTCTTGATATATGTATAATTTTAAAATCATTTACGGGGTATTAATTTCGACTTCTAATTAGACCTTACTCAGAACTTCAAAGAACCTTGAAGCAGACTGAGAGGTATATAATGAAAATTGTTGCATGAAAAGATTTAATTTTCAAGCTTCGTTTTGAGATTTTTTGAATTAGATTATAAATTAATGAGTTAACCTTCCTGGCTGAGGATTGGAGTCCCTTAACACTAACTTTATGGAGTTGGAACGTTATGGAAAGGCATAGGCGCTTCAGAGTTGCTGATCTTGTGAAAACACATTGATGTGGTAAAATAAATTAAAACGTTGACAAGCGAAATTATAAAACGAGAACAATTGTTAGTAGAAGAAAACAAGCTCCAGAAAACGGATTTTAGTTTGTGATTATTGAACTGTATAGTGTAAAATGTATAGGGGTAGTATTTTGACGAAATTCTTGACGGTATGTTTTTGACGTTACCTTGCTATCAAGTGCACTCCGTGGTCAGAAGACGGATTGATTGTAAAATGAAGGAAATTGATTTCTATTTCATCGAATGGAATGAAACTGCACACACCAACAAAACATTTGTTTGTACACATGAAATTGTGCTTAGTTTGAGTTTCTCGAAAGTGGTATAACGAAGGCTTGCATCGTCCAACAACTCTCGTATGTTAAGATCTTGCCTTACTTATTTTCCTTTTTTGCTATTTTGTGTAAAATAGAAGTGCACCGTTAACAAATATTTGGTAACACTCGTTTTTTTTCTGGAATAATTTTAGAAAAGAAATGTGCTTTCCATGCAGCATGTGGTGTGTAAATTGGTTTGGGGCAGATTTGCTTTGACTTAACTCACTAAATTTCAAAAACATCCAAGCATATGTTTGTCATTAGTATAACATTTATATTGTGCTTCCCATAAATTATGTCTGAAAGAAAGATGATTTGAAATGATAGCCAACCCTGCAACATTCAGTGACCGTTAACTGTTCAAGATAATTATATGTGTATTTCTTTTATAAGCATAAGAAAAATATACTTTTAAACCTATTTTGAAAAAATAAGAAAACATATTAATTTTTGCTTGTAAAATCAAATTATACTAAAATCACCATAGTCTTTGTAGTCCTTGAAATCTATACTGATGCTGTAAATGCTGTGATTTCCTCCAAGATCTACCGTCCACCATGTTGTTTTATCTGGAAATAATGGACCAATATAGTCTGACCTCATGCATGTTTTTCTATCACCGTCCACAGCTTTGTCTGGGCCACAAGTAACTCGATAACAAGGGTAGATTCGGGACTGTGTTGCAGTTTTACCTCTTGATAATTCATCTTCAAAAAAGAAAAAAAATTACGAAGTCTAAAGTTTTAAAAAGAATCTTTATTTCAATATTGTATTATAATATTTAATACTTAGTGTTTTAATATAGTAAATATATATATGTATGTACATGACTTGTATACATGCACTGTAAAAATTTAACAGTAAGAAACAGAATTTGACAATTTTATTTAGTGAATACATCAAAACGAACGGAAGAGAACATTCAGCGATCATATGACAAATTCATATTTAATGAATTTGAAAATTAGTCATTATTGATAAGTTTGATAGTTTATATTAAGCAGAGATGAAATAAAAATAACAAAGTTATATCGAATCAAAGGAACCCTCAGCCCCCCCCCCCCCAAAAAAAAATAATAATATCAATATCGTATAAAAGGTCTTAAAAACGATCACACTAAATGTTATACCTACCAAATCCTTCTAATTTCTGTATCCCTATAAATGATACTAAAATTAAATAAATAGTATCCATGATATAACAAACCGATGATAACTACCAGGAAATCATTGCAAATACATACGTAGATTGTGGTCGTTGTTGCAATTCAGTATGTCTATATAACTTCCTCACAGTATAAGTGTGGATATTTTTTTTAAAGTACTTATTCCGTCCTACTTTTAATTTTTCCGCCCTTGCTATGTTAAATACGAGTTCAAATGTCATCTGAAATACGTTATCTATAGAGATTCACAAAATGTTAACTTCAGGCTGTATGATTATTTTTTAACAATAAAAATAAATGCTCGATTGATTTATTGATTGTATATTGTTTAACGTCCTTATCGAGAATTTTTCACTCATGTGGAGACGTCACCGTTTGCAGTTGGAGGACTTCAAATGTGTACCTATTATCGGCATTTTGGGCTATTGAGCAGTGAGGGATCGTACCAAGACCTACCGCGACACGGGACCTACGTTTTTAAGATCATTTCCGAAAGACCCGTGACTTTCATTTCTAAGCCGAGCGTTTAGGGAAGGAACAGTCAGTACCCATGTTTACGTCTTAGGTATGATGCGGCGCCGCGAACGAGAATCGAATCAGGGTCTGCCTCTAAACGCTCGAATTAAGGGATCGTAAAAGCTCCAATTTTAAAATGTCAATCACCTTCATATAGTTCACTCATATACAATCACTCTTTAATAGTCGTTTGATGCATGTGTCATTAAACTAATACATGTAGTTCCGCAAATCAATGTCAAACGGTGAATAAATTATAACTATAATAAATACTTTATAATTATATATTTGAATTATTTGTTGACTTAATCTACTAATCATCATTTCATTACTTTCATCATCATTTTCACCCATATATATATATATATATATATATATATATATATATATATATATATATATATATATATATATATATATATATATATATATATATATATGAATTGCCGTTTTCTGCAATATCGACATGTGTTCATTCATAAAGTCTCTCATTCATATATATGGTGGTGAATGCTCATTGGTTGATTTGTAGTGTGAAAGGTCAAAGGTGTTTGTGTCAGAATGGTTTGGAGGCTTTTGAGTGTTGGATATTTTACAGTGAGAGGTGTGCGAGTGGTTTTACCAGTTTAGTATCAGGTGCACATGCTTGGCACCAAATTTCTTAACAATCTCACTCCATCCTAGCCAAGGATTATACAGAATTCTTTTCCTTCTCCATACATTTTATAATGTGGGAATATAACTGTCTCTTTGATAAGAACTTTTACCACCGTTGCTTGAAATGAATTAAATACCAATTTAACAGGTCGAGGCCACTAGATTTTCTGACGTCAGCATAAAGTTACATGTAAATTAGCAATCTGTTTATCTTACCTACTACTGAATGAACCACAATGCATTGTGGGCTACTACAAGTACCCAGCTGTGTTGAATGTAAAGGGCAACTTGAATTGTTCCTTGGAAACTTCTTTTCAATTCTTTTTTGAGAGTTGTGAAAGAAATATTTAAAATGATGTATAATCTTTCATTTTTATGCTCATATTTACAAAATTTGCTTTATGAAGCCTTATATCAATTTACAACACATCGGTGTAACCCTTGTCTAAAGAGACGTAGGTGCTATCGTGTCGATACAACATTGAATTTTTTTCAGTGATATATGTGTACTTAGTTATACATGTAGCAGGTAGTAGATAGGTCCTTGTTTTTAAACAGCAGGAGAATGTGTGCAATTATTATCTAACCCCTCAACATTAATTACATATTACAGAAAGTGTTTATGTACATGCAAACGTCAAAGCGTTTGTACGGTATTCGAAGCAACTATGAATCATCTTAAGTAACTCCAATATTAAATGTGAGCATGGAGCAATGTCTTTAAGAATATAATCTTTCAATTTCAGTCTTATAAAGAGATAAAGAAGCTCTACAGTTTTTCCGGTGACGAGTAAAATATTGTGCAGTAAACCGACGAAAACCACATGTCGCCATTGAATCGTAAACATTCACTTGATTGGAGAACGGTTGTGACGAAGACATCATCACGTGTTAAAATTGCCTTCCATATAAGGTAGTGATCTCGACCTGTTTAATTGTCTTCTTAAAGATAATATAGGAGGAAAAGTTAAAGTATTATAAAATAATTATATGTTTGAGAATATAGGTATATTAACTATTTTCTCTCGGACAAAGACATTGGATACCTAAATATTTTATAATAAAATTGAATTTCTTTAATGACTTTTATAATTTTGTTGTATTGTATTGATGTTTTAAAAAAATTATCCCTGTTACAATGTACTGGTTCATCAATAGTCGCGGTAAAAAAAATCACGTGCCCGGCGGGACAAATAGCTAGACAAAAGCAGGGCTTGAAGCAAGTGGATTGGCGGAATCAAGAGCATGTAAATATAAGGAATGACTCTCTTATTTTTCGATTTCCTGAAGATTATCAATCGATTGGCTTTTTATGCAAGTTATCACGGAGGCCTATCGATTGATTACATCATGAAATCGTAAAAAAAGTAATCATTCCTTATATATCATTAGGTCATTATCTTAGCTACTTTGTAAAATTAAAGGTAACATTACAGTTAGCCGAGCTTACAAAGTTATGTGATCTGTTTCGCTCTTAGTGCACATCAGTTTACCATGTTGACGTCACAATACGAGTGGCATAACATTTCTCGTATGAATTATACGTTATGAATATTCATGAGTTTATTTGGAACTCATTGGAACTTTTCGTATGATTAAAAGGATTCCGAACATTTGTGTATTTGTTCACCAGACTGCCAAATCATTTTTGCATGGACTTAGTATATTTTCGCTGATTTTCAGGAAATCAGCAAAATGTATTGATTTATTCTTATATAGTGAAAAACAGTGGAGGCATACATGTAATAGACATACATGTATCTATCAAACCCAGCAGCCGTGTTGTTATCACCAAGGAGTGACAAATTAATAAGGCTGCGACATCATGCATACGCAAACGTACCAAAATCATTGTTTTAAACAGTTTGTCTTAAATGTGATTTAGAAATGAAATATTTTATAAATCAACTCAATCAAAATATTATCTTTCTTAGGCTTCCTGCATTTCATAGTTCATTCGATATGCAAGATCTTGCTATACATACTAAGCAATGTCTCTTATGAGACAATCTACTTACAAACAAGTTGAACAAAAATATTTAATAATATGAAGTGTCAGAAAATACACATTATTAAGTCAAATGCTGTCTGAAGTTATACATACATGTACTTACTGTTTAAGCTATTATCATTCACAATTATTCACAAACTGAATTCTCTACGGATTTACCCATTTTTAACACAATTGACAGAGAGAACACGACAGATGTGACCGGCCTGTAGGGAATGCTTACTTCTCCATTGAGCTGATCCTATATCTGGTGTGTCTAGAGGTCCATAATTGCACTGCTCCAAGTAAGAATTGTTTACTTTGATTTGAGCTTGAATATTTATTTGTTTTTCCAATATTTCATCGTATTAACTGAAATGGTGACATTGCCATTACTTAAAACTTTAACGAATGATATCAATCGAGCTCAATCGCATTTTCTCGGGCATTTCCGACTAGCGGAAAAACGACCTCGAATGTACTATTAAGACGCCATTACAACTCCCCCTTTTTACGATCTTTGAAATAAATATATGTAGACGTTTCATCTGTGGAATATGGAGTTCAGCTTTATTCAATGTAATGATATTACCTAAAATATACAATAGAAGGAACTTCTATCTCCGTCTACACTATATTTGAATAAACAGGAAGATGTATAAATTTTTAACATCCGGTGATGTTACACAGCTAATTGTGCCACGTACGTTTCACGTATGTTTAACGTATGTGACACGTACGTGACTTCACATACGTTTTCCATGAAAAAAGCACCATGTACGTTATACGTACGTTTTCACACGTGTGAATATCATGCGTGTCACGTATGTTAAACGTACGTATTGCCCACCATACGTTACACACATATTGCACACGTACGTTATTCATACGTTTCACATATGAATAACGTATGTGCAACATGTGTGTAACATATGTTTCTGATAACATGTTTAATGGGTTTATTATTTGCACTGCTCATATAGTAAATGTATGAATACCATACAAAAATGTGTCAAACCATGGTTAAACACATGTTTTGAACATTTTTTTCACATATTGTAAACGTTGGTGAAACAAAAATTACGTGCAATTGAAATATTCAATTTATGCATTTGACATAATTTCCCTCAAAGGCTTATTTTCTTTTCATCTGTTGAATGATCCACTTTCTGGTTATCCTTCACTTTAAATTTCCTGATCCTTAATTGCTCTTGAAGCAATCACAACAAAAGACATATTTAGATTTAAGCCAAATTTCATGTAGAGTATGTTAACATCAATTCATTTTTCTCCAGTTCTCTTTTACCTGTAAAGAAAAAGAAAATATTAAATGCATGGAATAAGGGAAAAACCCATTTTTTCCCCTGAACATTATTATTATCCTGATATTAATCCTGGTTGATTCTCTGTAGAACTTAAATATAAATACTAAATATTTAATTTTTTAGTATTCATAACCATGATCTTTTAAACTATTTTTTTCACTATATCCTCAAATATTTCCTTGTAATTTTCTTATCTAAAATTCATTACATAGCATTGATTTGAACTCGGAAAAAAAGATGTGTTTGTACATACTAATACCCCATATGCCAGCTTATGGTTAAAGTTTCCCAAGTGCAAGTCAAACTCCAAAGTCAAGGTCAAAGGTCAAATTGTTTGACATCCAAGGAAGGACTTGTCACAAAGAATAAATCTGTGAAATATGAAAGCCCTACTACTATCAGCTCAAAAGTTATGATCAAAGTTAAATTTTTTAACAGTGCGTTAAACTAGAAGTTCAAGGTCAAATATTTTAATTAATGTATACCCATTGAAAGGTCTTGTCACAGTAAATATACAAGTGAAGTATGAAAGCCCTTGCACCAACTGTTCAAAAGTTAAGGCCAAGATTCAAGTTATGAAACTTTCATAAAAGTTAGTCACAATCCAAGTTCAATTCTAAAGGTTAATTTGTTGTACCAATACAAAAGTATTGTCACAATGAATACCCAGGTCTGTGAAATATGAAGGCCATACTTTCACCCACTAAAATAATATGGCCAATGTGAAAAGATTTTGCAGACAGACAGACAGGGCAAAAGCTATATAAATGTACCCCAGAATCTTTGATTACAGGGGTATAAAACTTATTCCTCATTGTCATGAACTGTCTTTTTGCTTTCAAATTAGGAGCATTCTATAGATTTTCAATGAATCAATGCATTTTCAGTTTATGATTAATTAATAAAGCTGTGCCTTTAAATCTGATCCACCTACCCTGGGGCTATATGAATTTCATAATTTTAGTAGGACTCAATGCTTATTAAAATCTTGCTAATAGTTTGCTTGATGTCCAATTAAAAAAATACAATTTTGAATAATTTTGATGGGTTAAACCCCCCCCCTTTAGTTTGGGTGGGGATGGGGGGAGGAGGCTGTAAATGCTAAAATTTTACCAGACAGAGCACAGTGTATGACGATGGTCAACAGGAAACCCAAGGGCCTTGAATCGCTCTTCTAATAAATTGTACAATCTAGCACCAGTATTTGAAGCCTCTATGTTTACAAGACCCAAAATACATCAACCAAGAAAGTTCCATCATGATTCTTAGCCAGTTAGGACTGAAGATATTTCAACAGAGCTATAAAATACCATAAGTAGGTCATGGTGACCTACTTTTTGGTCGACATTCTCCAAAAACCCAAGATGCCTCAACTGACAAAGTTTAACAATTCTAGGCCAAAATAGACTTCTTTTGGTTTTATCTTCCTGTTTATCTCCCCTTGTATAAGGGTACAAACCCTAATTTTAGTATAAATGGTAGCCCTTGGGCCAAGGATGCTCTGTGAAAATTTGACAATGTTCGTCCAAGGGGATCTTGAGTTATGGCCCACATTCAAAAAATTTTTGCACACAGCACAAATGGCCATAGCATTAGCTCTTTGAGCCTTTGGCTCAGAAGAGCTAAAACAGTATACATGTACACCTATTTACTGGCTATGAGGACAATAGCTAGTTTATCGTCCCCCAAGACAGCAACTATTCCCCAAGTTGCAGCCGATGGAAATAGTTTGCTGTTGAGGGAGATGATAAACAAGCTATTTTCTGAATAGTAAGTAAATAGGTGTTTTATTATGGCACCTGATCCCACCTCTGATGTTTCGGGGGTCCGTGTTTGCTCTGCTCTTATTTTGTATTGTTTTATGGACTTTGAGATTGATTACTGTTCGTTATCTCCATATCCTTCTATTTAGTGGTGTTCCAATCATCGATTATAATCGAAAATCAGTCGATTGCTGACATAATCCAAGCAATCTATTGCATTTTTAAAATTCTGATTAATCAGTTTATTATTTTTATTTTACTAGCATAATAATTTTTAACCCTAATTTTCCATCTACAACATTGCTTTTGACTTATTTGTGTAACATAATGGTTCAGATAAACAAACTCTTGTATTTCTACCCAGATAACAAAGCATGTTTCTGGGCATGGACGTACTTTTAGTTCTATAAAATGAACAAAGGACCAGTTGGATCACCACAGAAAGTCGTACTTTACCCATTCTTACCATTTACTAGTTTAAATTGATATACTTTTTTCATGTCCGATTATAATTGATAAATAGTTACTTTATAGAGTAATCCAATCATCGATTATGAAAATTTTACCGATTCCCATCACTACTTCTATTATATACTGAAGCTGACTTAATTATATGTAAGGTCCGATCTGGATAAAACCAGAAGAGTTACGAAATGAAAAATTGAACTTACCTTCTGCATTAATCTTTAGCTTGGCATGGACTCATCTGTTTTTGTGTGTGTTCCAAGTGTATACTTTTTGTCCTTGAGGTTAAAAAAAATATATGTTAAAAAAAAATAGACAACTTTCACATTAAATTTTACAAAAGTTATTCCCCTTTGCGGGGTCAATCCAGCGTAAGGCCCTGTTTTCCCTCTGTAACCTTACCAAATTTATTGGTCAGTATCTTAAAAATAAAATCTGTAATGAATATCGTTCTGACATTAAGATTTTCATGTTGCCCCTAACTTCGGCAATACAGGTACAGATCTAAATTGTCCAATAACGTTTGAAGATTGAAAATAATAACAGGTAACTTACTTTTGGACAAAGTGGGAAAAATGAGAGTTACGCCGACAAGGGAGATAACTCTTAGTAGTGGGAAATTTGTCAAACTCGATTGCATTTCAAATTTTACATGAAAAGCTTCAAGTTACATGTAGTATTTGGAAGTCTAAAAGCAATATGATCAGAAAATCTTATTTCTTTATAATTAAAAGTATTACCATATTCAAGATTATACTGGTTAAACTTTAAGAATCTGTTTTGGAGTCCATTCTAGGCATTTAGGTGTTTACAAAGATGAGCTTCAGTCACCATTCTGGAATGCATATCTAAAATCACATAAAAATTCTCAATCTCAAACACAGTTTATATATATTCATAAGGATTAAAAGGGCAGATATGTAAAAACAAAACTGTTACACCATTATTGCACTCAAAGATAATAATTTCCTTTACCATCTAATGTGATGTTTTAAATACTGTAAAAAGAAATAAATTCAGTGAGTGGAACTTTACATCAAATAGTTGTTGTTTCTTTTTTTTTTGCATCTTATTTGTTAGGTTAAAAAACATTTTAAATAAATACTTAATTGTTATAACAGTATTTTAAAACTTCACCTGCATTTTGATGTAACGTGCCCGTGTTGATGGATACACCTGGGTGCTGACCAAGACAGCTAACTGCCTCAACATGGTCAATATTTTCTGTTTTTGGTACCCCAAGTCTCCATTATGTAATACACTGAAAAAACACCCCCCTTAGTTTACATGCAACACACAGTCATAAAGTAATTAAATAATTGTTGATTTTATGCATTCCGCACCTGTAGCTAGGCCCTAGAACTTGCAGACATCAGACTTCTCTTTTCAGTGACGTCACTGGTAACGTACATGTAATACATAAATGGAGGCTGGAAAATTCCGGAAGGTATATTTTATAAGTTTTATACGGACGGTACCCACTGTATATTTGATAATTATCTAGATGAATCATTTACTCCCTTTTGAGATTTGTTGTGAATTTATCGTGAATTTCTTTCCTTAAAATATATTTTTGCTCTTGAATTCGAATTGATTATATATACCGATGACCGAGTTCAAGATTATGTGCCTCTACCGATATATAATACACATGACGAGATTGGAGAACATTTTATGTAAACTTTGTTTTACTGTTTTTAGAGTAAATTTTAAACCAATGCGAACTCATAACATCATGCCAGACATGAAAGTGGACGTAAGGTAAACAATGTGAAATAAATTGAAACATTAAATACGCACACGACAAGTCAACAACGCACACACGTGTACATGTATGCTTCAGTTGTGATCTGGTGATTGGGTTTAACCAAACATCATAATAATGTTTATGTCAAAAAAAGATATTTTAGATTTTAAAATATGATTATTAAAATGCATGCAACTTCTGATCTTAGGACCCGTTATGCATGTTATAAGAAGGATTTTATAGATGGTCATATCACTGTGATTGCTCTTCTTCCTGAATAACAGGTTAAGCCCTAAGTGCCTATTGATTGTTATGTTAAACATGTTAAATAATATCTTGATTAGTTCTCCAAAATCACTTAAACTATTAAGGTAAAATAGTTAGTTGTGGAAGTCAGCCATACTTTTATGCAAAAAGTTCCTGTATTTTAAGCGAAATTATGTAGTCCCTAGCAACAATAAATGTTTAACGCATTGTTTTTTTTTTTCTCTTTATAGCAAAAACTAAATGATAATTTGATTAATAAATTAAATTTGAAATAAAATAAAAAGGAATAATTTAATTTTGTTTATATTCTTGCCTCTCATTGGTTGATTTCCGAAAAGGAACGCAGAACATTTTGTATAATCTGGTTTGGTATGGGGACACACCCCCTTGACGACCAGCTTAATCATCTTATCCATGCAATACCCTCATTTCCAGTCCTCGGAATCAATGGAAAATTCAAGATTTAATAACCGTATCTTTAACTTCAAACACTTACTCGATCTTACCTCATGTAAACACACAACATGGCTGCTAGATCTAGGTATCAGTTATTACCTCCCCTCGTTTCACATCACTTCCGTTACTAAGGTTGTATTATTGCGCGGTAAATTTGAACTCGTAAAAAACAACACAATTTTACATCCAAAGTTGTTTAATTATTTTAAAATTAAATTATAAGGAATGACTCTAATTCTTGGCCAAATTATCGAGTATAATCTGGTTTGGGTCAGTTTACGCTTTTTTTTATAATCCGCTTCGCGGATTATAAAGTGTAAACTGACCCAAACCAGATTATACTCGATAATTTGGCCAAGAATTAGAGTCATTCCTTAATTAGATTTATAGTCAACCTACATTTATCATACATGTATGTAATAGTATGAATTTATATAATATACAGCCTTCTCATTCTCAAACATAGGTTTTCACACACATGTAAAACACCTTTTTAAATGTATATGTAACATGTGCCTGATAATACACATACTACATTCATCAACATATATGAAATGAGAGCTTTAGAAAACAAGTTAACCATTATTTATTTATGTACATTAGTATATTTAATGTGTGGTTTATAATGCACATAAACTATATATATACATGACATTTGTGCTTTATAAAACACATGTAAACCTTGAGTTCATTAAGGTACGTGTAACATGTGGTTGACTATACACATGTAAACCATATGTTAATTAACGTACATGTAACATGTGGTTGACAATACACATGTAAACCGTACGTTTATCAACAAACGTGTAACGTATGATTGCACATAACATATGTATCACGTATGTTTCACGTACGTAACACATACGTGTATTCCAAACATACGTTTAACGTACGTGATGTGAAACGTATGTAGTCATACATATGTTATACGTACATTGTACCACATACGTGAAACGTATGTTTGTAATACACGTATGTGATACGTACATTTCACATACGTGATACATGTGTTATGTGCAACCATATGTAACACGTACGTGGCACAATTAGCTGTGTAATACATTCGAGGTTGTTTTTTACCGACCTTTGACTGAGAGACCCGAGATCATGCGATTGCAATTGAGCTATACCTATAGATGGACAGTAAACTGTCTAAGACTTATGTACACTTTTTACGATTAACTCCTATACGTTATATAATATTGGTGATGTACAACAGCAGAGTAAAGCAAAGGAATTCGAAGTAAAACAAACACTCTGGAACAACTGATGTATAAACTATGAAATATCATGAAAAACTTCCGGTTGACGAATGGCGGGGTGAGTGGTGTTTTTTGAGCTCCTGGGATATTTCTATTGTAAATAACTTTTCACACGTCTGTCAGGCCAAAATGTGTAGTATCTAATTAACAATCGTATTTTATGAGAGATTTTTAAGGAAGCAAGTCAAGTCTAGTCCAAAGCTATTGTTCCTATAATCTAGCTTCACTAAGTACTACCCGTCACGCACGATTTTGTTCTGTTAATGGCCGACAAGGAGTTCACTTTTAGTGCCCCTAAAATGGAAGTAGACAATAGCCCATCCGAAAATTATAATCACAGTTTGGATGAATTAAAAAAAACAATTTGAGGGAAAAGATCTTGCAGAATGCTTTGCTATTATGTCCATGGAAATTAAGGGTGTTCGAGGAGAAATCCAGGATATAAAGCAACGTGTTGGTGACCTAGAAACGGTATGTGAAAACCTTAATCAGGACATTTCAGACATTCATCAAACGTCTTTTCCGGAGATAAAAGAGGCACTTAAAGGTGAACGAATTGAACGACTCAAGCTGGAAATGTGGGGCAGAAAATGGAATTTGGTTGTCCGGGGGGTTGAAGGGTCAAATGATGAACGACCAAGAGAAACAGAAAAGAAGGTGAGACAATTCTTGAATGGTGTTCTTAAATTTGAGGAGTCATTTGCAAACGGGGTGATTTTACAAGCTGTACATCGCCTGCCAGGTGGACCAGAAGGGAAAAGAAACATTATCGTTCGATTTAGCAGTCTTATTGATAGAGATGAGGTTCTTGAGGGGGCGAGAAAGCTAAAGAAGGGTTCAGAATATGGGATATCGCCTGACCTCCCTAGGGAAATAAGCGACCTGAGAGCCAAACTCCTAAAGGAGAGATTCGCAATGCCACCGGAGGCTAGAAGTAAGACAAAACTAGTGTACATAAAGGATTTCCCCTTCGAGAAACTCAAAAAATAGATTGTCCGGTTCAGTGACCCCGATACCCGTGTTTACAACTGACAAGATGTGTATTCGCTCAGTTACGGAATTACCTGCCTTTTCATTGATAAATATCGGTGCTATCTTGAGAATGACAATTGAGTCGTAACGGCCAATACAACTAGATAACTATTGATTTAAATATTTTATGCTCATATCGTTTTGTTTAATATAAAAGTGTGAAATATTCTTAATGTACAGTGTGTCATTTTTTGATATCCAGGGGCTTTAAAATGCGGAAGTTTTTTTTCTTGGATGGGAGGGTGTTCACATCAGTGTGTGGGAGGGTTTTATACTATAAAAACTGTCTACATGTATATACAAACAATTTTCAGACTGACTGTAGAAATAACAAACAATCTTTTCATCTTCTTTTTGTTATTTTATGAATGATTTAAAAATTGGTTGCCAGAATTGTCGGGGACTTGCTTCAAATAATGTAAAACGTAGGGATATTTTTAACAGATGTCGAGATAAATTTGATATTACTTTCCTTATAGATACACATAGCTCGACGGAAACGCAAACCATTTGGAAAACTGAATGGGGATTTAAAGGGAATAAACATTAAAGATTCAGAATACCTTGTTAGCCAATATGCAGACGATACTTCTCTAGCGCTCGAAGATGATGAAAAATCCCTGAACTTAGCACTAAAATGTATAAACTCCTTTGCTGCTTGCTCCGGGCTAAAACCCAATTTCGAAAAAACACAAGCTTTATGGATTGGTGCAAAAAGGGGCTGTGGTCAAGAGATTAAGACAAAAGAAAAAATAATGTGGAATCATGACGGTAAATTTAAACTCTTAGGTATAACTTTTGACTTAAACAAACCGGATATCACTTATGATAATTATGAGGAAAAGTTACAAGCTGCCAAAAAGCTTATTAATGATTGGTCTTTTAGAAACCTCACATTGATCGGAAAAGTCACTGTGCTCAAAACACTGGTTTTACCAATTTTTGTTCAACTTTTTACTGTTCTTCCAGACCCACCTTCAGATTTTTTAAAGAAACTTCAAAATATGTTTTTTGAATTTATCTGGGAAGGCAAACCAGACAAGATCAAGCGCAACGTTCTATATAATTCAACAGAAAACGGAGGGCTTAAGGTTCCTCATCTAGCATCTTTCTGCCAAGCCTTGAAAATATCATGGGTCAAGAAAATACTTGACCCTAATATTCATTCGCCATGGAAACTCTTGCTCTCAGACACGACACAAAAATTCGGAAACGACAAAATGTGGTATTTTAGAAATGAAGGTTTAGAAACCATTACAAGTAAATTTAATCCATTCTGGAAAAGTGTATTAATATCTTGGGGAAAGGCTAGTCAAAACTCTACCACAGCCCCTTGCGAAATTCTTAGTCAACCACTCTGGCTAAATAATGATATCAAAGTCGGAAAAAAATATGTGTTTAAGCGAAAGTGGATTACCAATGGCATATTTTTCATCAATGATTTAATTACGGAAAATGGCGATTTCATGGATTTTAACCAATTTAATAATAAATACGTGTTAAATACAAATTTCGTGGAATATACCGGATTACTATCAGCAATCCCTAAACATTGGAAGCAAATAATTAGAAATCATCAAAAGTTGAATGAAATTAAAAGTGAAAATATTTTAAAACTTCAAAGAAACGTTAAAGTCACAAAATAAGTTTATCATATTTTTGTTGAAAAGATAGCAGAGTCCCCTTCAATGGCTTTAAGAAAATGGGAGGAAAAACTTTCAGTACATATTCCTGAAAATAAATGGAAAAATTCATTCTCTTTACCCTATTTAATAACAGAGGACACTAAACTTCGATGCTTTCAGTTTAAGCTTTTACATCAAATATTTTTTACAAATAGCAAACTTATGAAATGTAAATTAGCTGAAACAGAACTTTGTTCCTTTTGTCATGATACTAAAGAAACACTTATCCATCTAATATGTTTGTGTCCTTTTTCAATTACTTTATGGTCTAATTTAAGAGATAAACTTCGTAACACTTGTGGTATAATGATTGAATTTACACCTGAAGAAATAATATTTGGATATAATAGTTGTAGTAAAACTGCTTTCAGATCGTTGAACATAATTATTCTAATTGCAAAGCAATATATAATGCATTGTAAATGGAAAAATATAACGCCCTCTTTTCTTGCTTTTTTGGAAGTACTTAAACATTATAAAACTATAGAGCTTTTTTCCTCCTTTTCTCTTTCTTATAAAAAAGCAGACATGATAAAGCAAAGTTGGGATTTTTTGAAAACATTTCTCAGTCAGTGAAGATAAGATACAGAAAAGTAATAAATATTATTGTTCTTTTTTTAAATTGTTCAATGGAAGCACTTTATGTCTATTATGTATAAATATCTGCCTTTTTCCATTATACTGTAAATTTGTAATGTTTGTATGATGCATTTAATGACAGAAATAAAAAATATGAATGACAAAAAAAAAAACAAAAAACTATGAAATATCATAAAGGAACATAATTTAGATCTGTGCAATATTGTAGTAAGCGTTAATGCTATTTTTTCATTTTCTTACATTTAATGAATTCAAAAGGCGAATTAAAGCTAGACTGTTAATTTGAAAATATTTTCTTGGTAAATGAAATATCATGTTATGCTAGATAAAAATACTTTGTGTTCTTCTTGTTTAATTCGAACATTTATTTAGTTATTTTTTTTTTTTTTTGGTTAATGTTGAGTCGCAAATAGGTATCGATCTAAGGTTGCACTTCTTATATTTTGAATATAGGTTTTAGTATTAATTGTTATAAAAGTAAGGTTTAAAGGTTTTAATATTATCATTGAAGTTCTAAGGAGTTGTCTGTTTTAAGTTTTCATATGCAATTATATCTAAAGCCGGCAATTCCTGATATTGGTTTATATTTTCTATTTCCTTCAATTCCTCGTAAAATAGTCTTCCATCCGTAGTATCTCCATTAACTGATCCTGACTTTGTCTGATCACAATCTTTTGGAATAGGACGCATTATCTTCTTTGGGTTGAATTCAAAAATTCGTTGTCTTCAATAATAAAAATGAGCAAATATTGTAATATATCAAACTTTAAAAGATAAATTTGAATTAAATTTTGATGCAATCAATATTTAGGCCCCTTAAAAGTAATGAGTGCCATTTTGATAATGAAAAACTGAATTATGCAAGTTGCATTATTTATGTTCGACAAGAAAGCTGAAAAACCTAGTACGTGTACTTTAAGGGAGAACACCCTTTGTTGAAAATTTGCTATTTCTGCTTTGTTATACATTTTTTTTCTAAACACGAGTATGCGAGAGAAAAAATCTTTTCAAGCAAGTAATTTGATAGCAAATTGTTTTAATATATTTGTTAAATAAGGAAGGTACAACTTTGTATTATAGAAAAATACAAAAAAGACTAAGGTTTAATCCAGCTCTCTTTCGTATTCCTTCAAATCACAAGTTGGAAAATCGTCATAATGATAAAGGTACTTCCGATCACGTAATAAAGATTCCAGTGTATCAAGAAATTGCCAGAAATAGGGGAAAAGTCTACTTACATGCTATACAATGTGTATTACCTTATGAGTAATTGAGTATCAGGAAAACGAAAATGAATAATCCAAATATGCTGTTTAGAACAACCGATATATATAGTTCTATAGACCATTTTTCAGTTGAAGTCACAACTCCACATTTCAACACTAAAACAAATGTTCAGAGCTTTGATTGATTGATTATATGTTGTTATTAAAACGCTGTTTAAACTTATAAATACTTCTCGAATATTGTTCGAAAGTCAACAAATATTGTAAATTCAAATGGACATCTGAAGAATTCGTCAGTGACCGTGTTGACCATAACGACAACACTCTTGTAAAAAAGAAACAGACCGACGTTACCCTTGATTTTTTCTGGTTTGTTCAAAGATGTTATAGAATATGAGATGTAGAAATAGAAATTGAATGCTAATGAGGCAAGATCTGAGGTACCTTTCTTTTTCCTACATGTATCACAACGCTACCGAGAACTAATCGAGCTTGTCGAAATTTTTAAAAATCACACTCGCAATCCGCCAGTGACATACATGTATGTACATTATGTTCCCGTCTGTCAGTCCTGTATGTCGTCTGTTTTGTTATAACCCCCGCTTGAAAAGTGGTGCACTTCCTATTTTACTTTTTGATCCGACACGTATTCTAGGTTTCCCATAGCAAAACATGGACATTGCCATTATATTCTCACCTATAACATGAGATATGGCTGCTTATGAATAACATTAGAAACCACGAGTTATTCCTCTTTACACGTTAACGTAAAACAATATATAACAAAACATGGACATTATGGGAGGAGGGGTGGGGGTATCATTGCTCACAGTACCTCTAGTTTTACTTAATTTCAAGCTCCTGTCATCATAATTTGGATAAAAAAACAGAAGTAACTGTCATCCCCTTCTTTTTTCAAAAAAATCTTGGAAAAGAAACTAGTTCTTACTGAAAAAAAATTATCGATTCGTAAACTTTTCCTTGAATTTGTTATTGTCCAATCAAAACACGGGGAAATAAAATGAAGACTGGGATGATACTTTTATTCAAAAGGACATAGCATCAGAAACGTACCTTTATATTCACAGGTCAGCCCCTGATATTGACCCTGACATCCACTAGGACAAGTTCCATCAAACCTACTACAGGTCTCTCCGTTAAGGCAGTGACCACTACATCTATGCTGACAATTTACTCCAAAGAATCCATCCGAACATTCTACAATAATTAACATTTATTATTCTTGTTCGAAATGAATCTTAGTTTTCAAGTGGTTGTTGAATTGTATATTAAAGCCTTATATTGTTTATTTTTCTTGTACGTTTTAATAAAATGAACCCCAAATTTATTCAGATTTAACCTTAAAATACTTAACAGATTTCGTAAGAGTAATATTTCTGGAATTTGTTGTTCTCAATGAATAACAAGAGGCCCATGGGCCACATCGCTCACCTGAGTAACTTGGGTGATGCAGTTCTTTACCAGATTTTCCCTCTTGCTATACCTATCGTACCACACTACCCTCTTCCCTTTTATGATTTTATTACTTTAGAATATACACTACCCCAAGATGCTTCGACACAAGTTTCAGCTTTCCTGGCATAGAGGTTCTTGAGAAGAAGATTCTAAAAAGATTTTTCCTAAATACAGTGTATATCTATGTAAAACTTGGATTCTCTATTGTGGCCCCGCCCTACCCCCGGGGTCATGATTTTAACAATTAAATATCTACACTACCTAGGGATGCTTCCACAGAAGTCTCAGCATTCCTGGCTCAGTGGTTCTTGAGAAGAAGATTTTTAAAGATTTGTTCTATATATTTCTATGTAAAATTTGGATTCCCTATTGTGGCCCCGCCCTAACCCCAGGGGTCATGATTTTAACAATTTAATATCTACACTACCCAAGGATACTTTCAAATAAATTTCAGCTTTCCTGGCTCAGTGGTTCTTGAGAAAAAGATTTTTTAATGACCCCACCCTATTTTTGTCTTTTCTTGATTATCTCCCCTTGTAAGGGGACGTGGCCCTTCATTTAAACAATTTAAACTGCCCTTTACCCAATAATGCTTTGTACTAGGTTTGCTTAAAATTGGCCCATTGGTTCTTGAGAAGAAGTTGAAAATGCGAAAAGTATACAGACGGACGGCGGATAAAATGTGATCAAAAAAGTTCACTTGAGCCTTTGGCTCAACATCGTCGCAAACCACGGCCAAAATGTACGATCCTCTCCCATTCTGGCCGAGGTTGAACGACGAGAGAATTCTTCGTACCTCATTAAAAATTTGACCAATGCGAGTAAAGCATAGTCGGATGATGAACGTTATCACGACTTTTCAATGTCCAATCACAATATTGGAAATCTTTCTTGTATACTGTTAACGTCAGTTGTGGATTTCAATATTGCGATGGAAACAAAACTTGTCACTGACGGAAAATGACGAGAGAGGCGTAAATATTCAAGATTACGACACTTTTTGTGATCAAGCAGCTACGGGTAGGAGAGAGCTACATGCGGACTCCGGACCGTGGCCTGAGACGATGTCGTCTCTGGTGAGTTAAAAATTGTATCAAACCTGTTTTACAAAGTGGTGACCCTTTGAAGCCAGGTAAACAGTCACATCGACCATCAGTATGATCACATAAACTAATACAGTTCTTTGAGCAGGCATTTCTACAGTTATATCCAAAAGTACCATTTGGACAAGCTGAAAAACAAATGACCATTACACATGTATATCCTTACAATTAAATTAAGGTTTTGAAATTTTTTTGATGTGTTATCTTTCCAGTACTCAACAAATTTATCCGGAACGCTTGGATTTGCACAATAATTGACTTTTTTCTACAAGTCTTGCAGATAATTGCAGAATACATTGAACAAATTTATATTCTATTGTTGTAATAAGAAATTTTGCAAAGCATGAGATAGGGAAATAGGATTTAAAGTAACAAAAAAATATGAAAAAAAGCTTTGTTTAAAAAACAAGGTAAAACAATCTTTTTCGAAAATAGCTAAAAACCATTTTTTTTTTCTTTTCATGAAATATGATGTTATTTGGTTCGAATAAAAAGTACTGAATCTAGGAAATCACTTATTTATAGAACAACAGGCTGTGACAAAACACAGACAAATAGTTAACTATTCAAGAGAAGAGAATGCCTGGAGTTTTTCAATTGAAGATCCTTGCATATGTGTCCATAATTTAAATTTAACTCTATGATTATGTTAAGAAATACAGTGTGTATATAAAGATCGCCACTAATGGTATTCTTAACAGCATTCAAATTCATTAAAATTCTTACGATTGAAACAGTTCATCCCAGTATAACCGTTTATACATCCTTTTATACAGCTTCCATTGATATGATCGCATTAGCCATTGTTACAGTATTTACTGCAACGTTCAATGCATTTGGTACCGAAAAACCCACTTGGACACACTGATGAAGAAATATACAGTCATGTGTTTTATGTATAAATAGATATGGACTAAAAGGAATTTATAAAATATGACGATAAAAAGATGCACTGACACGTGGTACAGAGATTTCCTGAATATCCTTGGTCACAGCCCTCTTCACAAACTCCATTTTCTCTATTACAGAAGGCGTCATTCAGACAGTTGCCACTGCAGTTATAAATACACCCAGGACCATAGGTTCCGTTCGTACATTCTATAAATTGAAAATAAAAAAATAAATTTAAATTTATTCCAATTTTTGTATGTTTGATTGATTGATTATATATTGTTTTATGTCCCCCTGGAGACTTTTCCACTCATACGGAGACGCCCCAAATTTTTGGCGGAGAGCTGCAAATTTTTGTTCTAAACTCGGCTTGAGCAGTAAGGGATCTTTTTGTGCCAGCACCTAATGCAAAAAGAGATCTCGATTTATACTGTCTCATTCAAGAACCGGTCTCAACGTCCTGCTGTGGATTCAACCTCACGACGTAAGGACCGACTCCTTACTTCGCGACTCTAAAGCAGACCCTCTAATCACTGCGCCTTAATGACGAAATTTTGTACAGTGCATTTTTATCAATGATTAATTGATTTTTTTTCAGCTGTTTAACGTCCTGTTTTTTTTTTCAGCCATAAAGAGATGCCACATATAAACAAGAAGGGTTTAAAATTTAGACCTTGACTCAGCACCAATGGCCATTGATCAGCAAGGTTTCTTGATCATGTCAATGGCTAAGGTTAGTTGGAACCCGCAACTTTCACTTCAATTTACCTCGCGCTCGGCGAAGGAAGATATTGCATCTTTTTTTTTTTTCGACTTCAGTCATGGCAGGTTCAACCTCTTATGACATTACGATCTCTCTACTCGATGAGCTACCATGACAGTCTCTACCGAATAATTGAACATTCCATATTGAAATAGATTTTTCAATATATTTTTGAGTACTTCCTTACATACATTTTATGCACGTCTGCACTTAAAGGTACAGTGAAAGATATTTTGTTATATTTACGTTGATCGCACTGATTTCCCTTCCATCCAGATGCACATCCTCTATCACAATTACCAGTCACATGGTTACAAGACATGTTTTTTATACAGTGTCCCGTGCATTGTCTGTTACATCCGACACCGTGCCGTCCCCATGGACATTCTGATTTTTGAAAAGTTAATTATGATAAAAGTAGGAAAAACATCAGTATTCTTATTTAATACATCATGTTTATAATTTATAGATATTCAATATAATTTTATACCGTCTTCGCACATCTCCCCAACATATCCTGGTGAACACACCATGCATGTTCCGTTGACAATATCACACCTTTGTTGTTCACAGTTGACTGGACATGGTATGCTACAATTCATTCCATAAACTCCTCTTTTCGAACAGCCTGGTTAACATATGGAAAGCAATTAGGTTTTCAGCCTTGTAGTACAAAATATATTAATGAGTTAAATAACAAAAATAGGAAATCCTACCATGAGAAGCTTTTTTTTCAATTCAAGGACAATTTTTAATGTTCCCATTTATACCCTTTGGAAATTGTATTTAAAGCTTTCGGTATTAAAACATCGACCTAATTGTCATGGCCGATCATTTAAACTCTTTCAAGTAAGATGGAAAATATTTTTTACTATTTTTTTTAAAAAGAAAAAAAAAATTACTTAAAATGACGCCCACGCCTATTTCGCCGAATAACTCAACATCAATAAAATGAAAGTCCTCTTAAAATTTTCAAATTCAGATAATGGTATAATTTTTCGAAAACAACTAAACCAGGTTGTTTGGAAACATTGAAAACTTATGTTATTGTCCCCCCCCCCCCTAAATCACATGAAATTGTAATTATTTGCCAACATGTTTACAATAAATCAATTAAAATGAGTTTTTTTAAAATAGCGTAAATGCGCAGGTATGTTGAGGTTACAAGCAAATATAATTGCCTATATGATATGGCGTCATAGTAAGCTATATGACGTGAACTTTGGAGATAAGAATTTCTTAAAATCGATATCTAAAATTAATTTGAGGTCGTGAAATTGAATCAAAATATGTAGAAGCATAATATAAACGGAATCTAAACGTTTCTGGGTCTATATATTTATCACGGGGGTTAAATACCAAACTCGTAACGTCATAACTGTTTAACAGTATTAGCAGAGTGAAAGTGAAACGTAACGAGGATTACTGTAAACAAACACAAGAAATCGGAGTTTAAAAGCATTTAAAATGAATATCATGTGTGATTCATTTGGGAATAAAGCTTATGAATAAGGTATGCTAATATAATTCTACAATTTCTTCGTACAATAAAAACAGACAGTGTATCTACTTGCCGATCAGCATTTTCTCTGTCGTTCATAACAAAAAAGATGCAAAAGTTCAATACTACGCCTCATACTTTGATACTATTTTTTGTTTCTATCTAAAGTTTTTCTTCTATTGTTTTTGGAAAGTGCTGCCAAGAGTCGTATGGTTAACTCCTGAACAGGAATTGCTGCATTTTTTTTTATCTTATGGACAAAAAATAAACGTTTTGGGAAAGTTTCGTCAGAAAAAGTTGAATTAATTATTTCTGTGATAGGACAGTAGGAATCTTGCACCATTTTGCATTTTACATAATAATTATTACAAATTGAAATTAACTATTCCCAGGGTAATGTTGAACTTTTCAC
The DNA here is from genome assembly GCF_032062105.1 of Saccostrea cuccullata. Lineage (NCBI taxonomy): Eukaryota > Metazoa > Mollusca > Bivalvia > Ostreida > Ostreidae > Saccostrea > Saccostrea cuccullata. The sequence goes on from NW_026932596.1 coordinate 474,481, forward strand.
TTTTTCATTAAGGCATATTTTCTAAATTTAGACTTCAAGTGGTGACGTCGTGGTGTAGTGCTTCCTGTAGTATGAGTCCTATTGAAGTCTATAGAATACATAATGATAGCAAAAGTGTTCTCCATGACTATTCCGATTTATTAGTGTTACACACTAAATTATAAAAAAAGTGTTAATTCGCCGAATTTTGATATGTGTGCTGCCTTAACAAACCCGCGTATCAATCATTTTTGTAAAAGTGAAATTAAATTGGTGGGGTTAACTTCATTGACGACTGTAGTCACAACCTCTGTAAAATCGGGAGAAATACAAAAAAAATCCTGAATCCTAAATAATTCCGATTGACCGCCTCTGGATTTTTTATTACGCTAAACAAAAAAGTATTTGATGACCTCCTATTTCGCTGCAAGCAAAAGGAAATTAAGTAAATCATGTAAATAGACTTGAAATAAGGACAAATAAATCATTAAGACCTGCTGTACCTGTGAGAGATTTGTAAAACAGCATCTCCCTGAACAAAATCGTGCATTATGTGCTCTTAAATGCGGGCAATAATGAACAACTCAGTTCGTATGTACATGTACCTGAAGCACATTTGCAGCTCTGTTCTGCAGCCATTAAAATGATAAAGCGAGTGTTTGTGAATAGAGCATTTATTACATTTCAAATGCCAAATAAAATGAAAAATTTTACAATTTCAGAATGCAGCAGAAGGTGGGGTGCAAAAAATATCCCACACCTTCAACACAAGAAAATCAGTAATCTGAACAATAATAAAAATGTGCATGGAGGTTTGAAGGGGGGTGGAGGAGGGTAAAATTTTCAAACCACGTTTTTTGGAGCCAAGCGGAATTATGAATACGGGTTAGGCTAATAGCCGTAAATAGAGGGCGCTTGGAAACTATAACCCGGAAAAACCCCTCAAGACCCAAGCATTCATACACATTATTAGTTTTTTGGAGCCAAGCGGAATTATGAATATGGGTTAGGCTAATAGCCGTAAATAGAGGGCGCTTGGAAACTATAACCCGGAAAAACCCCTCAAGAACCAAACATTCATACACATTGGTAAATCAAAATACAAAAACTTTGAGCATTTAGATCCCATAAATTCTTTTATATACATAAATACACTAATTCAATTTCCTCGGAAATAAAAAAAGGACAGCTAAAATTAGCAAACTGTAAAATAAACAAGAGGCCCATGGGCCACATTGCTCACCTGAGTACTGTGGCTAGGAGAAAATCAATTCAATAAATACCTAAGTGGTAGCAATCCTAAAGAGGGGGTGGGGGCAGGTTGTTATGATTTGAACATCTATCTGTGCAATCTTGAATCTACACTAAATAAGGATGCTTACATATTTTTGACTTACTGTGGCATAATTCCCTATAATTTTGAACTTTTATTGTGGTCCCACCCAACCCTGGGTTCATCATTTTAACAAATCAGTATCTAAACAACCTGAGGATGCTTCATTATAAACAAGACCAATCATGACTTTGCTGTTCTTGAGAAGATTTTTCCTATATACTCCTATGCAAAACTTTGACCCCACCCTTCCCCTGGGGATCATGATTTGAATAATTTTGAATCTACACTTCCTGGGGATGCTTCCATATAAATATGCCAAATCATGGATTTGCTGTTCTCAAGAAGATTTTTAAATATATATCCCTTTATATTTCTATCTAAAAGTTTGATCGGCCATAGTAGCCTAGCCCTACTCCCGGGGGTGATGATTTGAACAAACTTGAATCTACACAACCTGAGGATGCTACCATATAAATATGATCAATTATGGCTTTGAAAGTTTTGAGGAGAAGATTTTTTTAAAAAATGTCTATATATTTCTATGTAAAACTCGGCCATTGTGGCCCTGCCCTATCCCCCGGGCTCATGAACAAACTTGAATCTACACTACCAGAGGATGCTTCCATATAAATATGAATCATCATGCTGTTCTCAAAAAGAAGATATTTAAGATTTTTCCCTATGTTTCCTATGTAAAATTTTGATCGTCCACTGTGGCCCCGCCCTACCCCCAGGGGTCATGTATTAAACAAAATTGAATCTACACTACCTGAGAATGCTTCTATATAATTATGAATAATCAAGGCTTTGCTGTTCTCAAGAAGAATATTTTTCAAGATGTTTTTGTATATATTTCTCGGTAAATCTCTGATACGCCATTGTGGCCCCACCCTACTCCCGGGGATCATGATTTGAACAAACTTGAGACTACACAACCTGAGGATGCCTGAAAAAAAATTAGCAGTGATGGCTTTGCTGTTCTTCAAGAAGAAGATTTTTAAAGATTTTTTTCCCGATATATTCCTATGTGAAAGTTTAATCGGCCATTGTGGCCCTGCCCTACCCCCGGGGTTATGATTTGAACAAAAATTGAATCTACGCTACCTGAGGATGCTTCCATATAAATATGACTAATCATGGTTTCTCTGTTCTCAAGAAAAAGATTTTTTAAAAAAATGTCCTATGTTTCCTATGTAAAACTTTTATCGTCCATTGTGGCCCCGCCTTACTTCCAGGGGACATGAATTAAACAAAACTGAATCTACACTACCTGAGGATGCTTCCAAATAAATATGATCAATCATGGCTTTGCTGTTTTCAAGAAGAAGATTTCCAAAGATTTTTTCCTATGTTTTCTATATATAACTTTGATTGTCCATTGTGGCCCCGCCCTATCCCCCGGGTTCATGGATTAAAAACAATTGAATCTACATTACCTGAGGATGCTTCCATATAAATATGACTACTGATGGCTTTGCTGTTCTCAAGAAGAAGATTTTTAAATATTTTTTCTCTATGTTTCCTATGTACAACATTGTGGCCCCGCCCTATCCTCCAGGGTCATGAATTAGACAAAATTTAATCTACATTACCTGAAGATTTTTTTTTCTATATTTCCTATGTAAAATTTTGATCGTGCATTTTTGCCCGGCCCTTCTCCTGGGGGTCATGATTTGAATAAACTTGAATCTTAAATCTACACTACCTGAGAATGTTTTCACATGTTTCGTCTTTTCTGGCCCAGTTGTTCTTTTGAAGAATATTTTTGAAAATTGCCATTCATTTTTCAGCAATTATTAATTATCTCCCATCGGAATTCGGCGTTGCCCTTCATTTGAACAAACTTGAATCCCCTTTACGCAAGGATACTTTGTGGCAAGTTCGGTTGAAATTGCTCCAGTGGTTCTTGAGTAGAAGACGAAATGTGAAAAGTTTACAAACGGACAGAAAGGCGCCGACAAAATGTGATCAGAAAAGCTCATCTTCGGCTCAGGTGAGCTAATAGAGTGGTACAAACCAATTAAAACATTCTATTATAAAGATATTTCTAAAAAGTGTAATACACTTAAGTATACTTAGATTTAGTTAAGCTTCACTGAAAAGCAATGAAATATTTACTTAAGCCATATTCTCAATTACTAACTTTTTTAAACATTGAATCATACAACATGTACATACTTAAAGCGCGGCAATACGGCTGCAAATCGTGTGCTTTTCCATTCATATTTATCCAATATATCATTCAGGAATAAGGTAAAAAGTTGAATTAAGCATTTGAGAAAAATAAATATTCCCTCCTCTCACAAAATTAACGAAATTAGAATCTGCCGGAAAATCAAGGGTCGTACAACTTAGATCTGTTTACTTGTACCATGTGAATTCTAAAATGGCACGTGCATACAATGTAGGGTTTACAATTATAATGAATATTACGTAAAATCAATTCTGAGAATCAAAATATCTTAACTCTCCGGTAAATTAATACTACTTAACATATCAGTCTGCATTCAGACGAATTTAACATGATTAAGTACAAATGTTGACGTTTTGGGTATTGGGTTGCAGGAAAGGAAAATCCACCAAATCATACGTCATCGCGGCAAAATGTTAAACATAATACCATTCTGTAGTTCCAATACAATTTGCACTTCAAATGGCAATAAATTTTATATGTCATAAGTGCATTTTAACGTTGAATTTACATTTATTATTTTTCTTTGAAAGCCATAGAGATACGAGAAATGATAGCATGTATCAATAGGTTAGAACCTTCGCGAGCCCCACGTGAATGTCGCCGAGATCCCGTTTCTTCTTCATTCAATGATTATATTAATCTCCCAACTAAATGTTTGTCAGCAAAGTTGCTTTTCAATCTCAAGCCCTATTTTTGGTTTTGTTTTTCCTTTTGGTCGACTTTGTCAATGTAGCAGACCTACCGGGCTTCCCCCTCTTACCGTGCTGTTTTGTTTATGAAAACTATACCCATGTTCGATAGCATGGAATGTGGAACAGTGAATACGTTGCGATGTGTATATTTATGGACCATAAATAATATTTAATTTTAATGAAATAATCAGAATTATTTACTTATGAAATTTGCAATTTTCTGAAAGTGTATACATTTATGAGTATGAAAAAAAAAAATCCAAATCCTATAGAAAAATTTTTACAAGTCCGTTTTTCAAGAGATGCGCCGTATTGTAACTTTAAATAAAAAAAAAGCATTGAACTATTATTTTATAAAAGATAGTTAAAGAATCATTATCTAGTTAGTTGAGTATGCCAGGGCATCAACTATAGATCGAAACGTGGGATAATTTACGAATCACATTATGCGTAAATTAATTATCCCGCGTATCCAACTATCGTTGATGTCCGTTGTATAATCTACATACTAGATTACTACTTGATTCCTTAAATTTTCATTTCATTGTGAAACAGAATTGTTAGATTATAAAAATTCAGACTAATAGATTTAAATTACACGAGGCCCCCATGTCAATTTCAGTAGTCCACGCCCACTGACATCAAAATAAAAGACAGCTGCTTGGGATTTACATGCTTTTTAAGCCACCTTAGCGTCAGACACAAAGACTACGCATAGTGAAATTTAAATTCCGATCACTTCACTTAAAAGAGTAATCACAGAGAAAACAAATAAAAATGGAAATTATATACTCTAATATTTCCATTTCCAATTATTTTGCCTATGATAAACACTCCCAAAGTGAATCTTGTTAATTTCTCCGTGATTCCTGTGGCATGTAAATTTATCTATAATGTAATACTACTGAAAGGTCAAATGTCCACCTGCATGTATACGTCGTATGGTATATGACTGGCGCATAAATACGTTGAAGAAAAAAGAGATGTTTTGTTTAATTGTTTACTAAGTAAAAGATATGATATATATTCTTACAAACGAAATAATTAATAAATGATCTCCAGATCAAAAGCAAGTTACCAGTTCACTATCACCGAGGCCTCGCGAGACCAAGAACTCCACTTCCGTAAACATTGTAAACAGCCCATCTGAATCAGGTGGAAAAATCGCCATCGCCATAGATCTGCACTTCATCATCTGATAGAGACATCGTCCCTCAGTCATTACCATCCGACTTATTAAGCAACTCAACTTCCCCTGTTATTTTAACTTCCACACAAATCTGTTTCCTGACCATGCTGACAAACTCCCGTTTCATCAACTGCAACATTGCATTCAGTATGGCGGCGGAGATGTCTCCTAGGGCCTACCGGTATACACGTGTTCGTGCTTCCGACAACCTAAATCTAGGTCACACATATAAGTAAACAAAATTGCTTTAATCATAATTTAAAATTCTTTTGTTGTTTATTGAATCAATAAAATGTTGATATTTGTAACTAAATAATCATTAACTTTGGTTCGTGTTTTATTGGACTTTTTTAAAATATAAAATTTGACGTTACGGGGGCTGGGCTTTGGAAAATAACATGGAATGCCTCGTGTATTTCAAATATACTGAATTAGACGGTATTCCGATTAATTGTTATTATTTCAAGTAAAAATGGAAATATAAGGAATCACTGTATATTTAGGAGGCTATGCCAGGGACATCAACAATAGTGGGAAACATGGGATAATTAAAGCATAACGGGCTTCGCCCGTTATGCAAATTATCCCATGTTTCACACTATTGTTAATGCCATGGAATAGCCTCCTAACTAGACAGTGATTTCTTGAATAAATTACTTTATGCTTCACATAAATACAATTATACCATCGTCTATTTCTACATCAAATACCAATCCTCAGTTTTTCTGCCAGAATCTACTCTGCTCTGTTTTTTGCCAAAAATGATATCAACAAGTATTTGAATTGAAAAGAGCATTTATTACAAATGCCAATGAAATATACAGCAGTATTGTTTGATATTAAATATATGTTACACCTGTCACAATGAAAAATTAAAAACAACCAAAAAGGTACATACAATAAAAAATGAAATGCATATCTTAAATTTGCCCTAATTAATATAGAACAATAATGCATATAGAACTCGAAGTATGTACACAATAAAAACACACATGACTAAAAATGGCAAAAAAGATGGGACTTGATTAAAAAACATGCCACAAACTTGTCGAAAACAGAAGCTTAGAGACAAGTGCCCCATCCAGAGGAGATGAATGGGAGAAAAATGTGAAATATCAGTATGACAGAGTAACATATACCTAATGTCTATTGCTTAAACAGTTCTTGGAAACATAAATCTTGAGTAGCGTTAAAATCAAGTACAACATACATCAAGAAAATGTCTGGACAAGGTATGAACCTAAAAAAAAAAAACAAAACCTGTCCGTACATGATACAAGCAAAAACAAGACGTTGGTAAATGCAACTTATTTAACAATACCCGTACAAATACAGTCGGACTGGATAGACAATGCTGCCTCAGACAGTCAATAGTTTATTCAATACTTTATACATGTGAAATATAAACACCTGTATAAAGAAAATGTAAAATGCTATACAAAAAACCAATTGGATACAAGTTGTGCATAAAGGAAAATGTCCACATTATTCCCTAAAGCTTGATAAACATATAAACAATAAAAGCTGCCTCAGACAGTCTAAAATTGGCAAGAGTTCATACACTATATCTCCATCGTTACACCTGTCACAATGAAAAATTAAAAACAACCAAAAAGGTACATACAATAAAAAATGAAATGCATATCTTAAATTTGCCCTAATTAATATAGAACAACAATGCATATAGAACTCGAAGTATGTACACAACAAAAACACACATGACTAAAAATGGCAAAAAAGATGGGACTTTATTAAAAAACATGCCCATACTTAAAAATAAGATGGCAAAAGAATTGGGACTAGCTTGAATAAAAACAATATTGGCACTAACTTAATTTAAGTACCTAAAAGTTATTGTAGAAAAAGAACTAGTAACAATCTATAATTGACCAAAAGTATAATACAGATTGAGCAAATTGACAAAACATGATATGAATAGCTTCATTTGAACACATAATAAGCACCGGTGGATGAAGGGTAGGAGGATGGTCAAAATCTTCTCCCTTCTAAAATTACAGTAAACAATGATCACGTGATCCGAGATAAAGGATTTTGTAAGACGAAAATCTTAACTGGAGGCATAACAAAACCCGGAATATAGAAAATAAAAATTTTACAATAGAGATGGTATAAATGTACCGGTGTGTGCAAAGAAATTGAGTAGTGTGTTGTGCTTTAGCTACATGTAAATACATGTATTCTTAAATGCATACATTCACTGATACCAAAAACTTCAAAATACATTTTTTTTTTTTAAAAATCAATTGCGACAAAATTCAAAACCTTTTACTTTCACTTCACACAATTCACTCCAGCTTAGCATTTCATATCCCTCGGGGTAAGTAACTTCATCGAGTCTTTCATTGTAATAGGTGACGTAACGACCATATCCTATACAAGTTGTATTAAACTCTAAGGGAGGTAACGGGAGTGTGTTCTTGTAACAAAGATGGCCGTCCTCTTTGTTAGGAGTTTCAGATATAAAGAGAGAAAATCCAGCAAAACGCCCTCTTTGTCTCATCTCTGAAAATATTAAGAAAGTAAAGTTATATGTACATGAACGTGTTTTGTGTTTTGTCTTGCACCACTGTACATATATTATTTAAGGAATGACTCTAATTCTTGGCCAAATTTTTCGATTTTCGATTTTTTTCTGGTTTGGGCCAGTTTACACTTTATAATCCGCGAAGTGGATTATATAAAAGCCTAAACTGACCCAAACCAGGTTATAATCGAATAATTTGGCCAAGAATTAGAGTCATTCTTTATAATTTATTTTTTTAAATAATTAAAGAACTGTGGGTGTAAAATTGAGCTGCTTTTTATGAGTTCAAATTCGCCGCTCCATAATACATCCCTAGTAACGGAAGTGATATGAATCAAGGGGAGGTAATAACTGAAACACAGATCTAGCAGCCATGATGTTAGTTTACACGAGGTAAGATCGAGATACTGTTTGGAGATAAAGGTACATTTATCAAATCTGGAATTCTCCATGAATCCCAAGGACGGGAAATGAGGGGATTGCATGGACACAGATGATTCAGCTGGTTGTCAAGGGAGTGTGTCCCCATACCAAACCATGTTATTGAGAAATATTTTGCGTTTCTTTTTGGAAATTAACCAATGAAAGACTAGAGTACAAACAAAATTAAATTATATTTGTATTTCATTTTTTTCATGGATAACGTCTGAATCTTACATGTAGTTTGAGGTTCCAGTGCTCATGTCTGTGTTAGGGGGGTCCAATATGTGTTCTACGTAGACTCAAATTAAGACCAAAAGACACCCCGATTGCTTGCAGGTATTTATTGGTATACCATTAAATTTGTATTTATGTGATTTTTTTTTGCAAAACAGAATAATTTTTTTTTAAAACAATTGGAGAACCTTGCATCAGTGTGAGAGCCAAATTCAACATAATTATATATATAATTCTTGTTTGAAAACAATTAACTTTTTTTAATTATATATTTTTTTAAAAAATCCATTTATTAAGGTATATGAAATCTATTATTCTTATGTTCACCATATCCTGTATAGTTCTTGAATTCTATAGAGATGCTGTATATGCTGTGCTTTCTTTCAAGATCTACGGCCCACCAAACAGTTTTGTATGGAGATGCAGGACCTACAGCGTATGTTCTCATACACGTGTTTCTATCACCATCAACAACTTTGTCTGGACCACAACTCCAGCCACATGCGTAGACTGTTGACTGTGTGGCGTATTTACCTCTTGATAAATCTTCTAAAAAGATAAATAACGAGGCTATAATTTTAGAAGTGATGTTTAAGTAATATATAATGCAAACATTATTATTATTGTTAGAAGGTAGGAAACATTTAAAAATGTACATGACTTGTATAAGTACACTGTAAAGATTAATGATGGAAAACAAATTAATATTTTAAATTTAGTTTATGAAGAAACATTAAATCGAACCTACATAGAGGACATTTTATAATCAATATCAAATCAATAGTTAGAAAATTATGAAATTGAAATCGTTTAAATTGTCCAAATTAAAATATAAAGAAACGACTTTGTCGAATGATTAAAATGCATTCTAGTTACATTGTATATCTGCAATCATCTCTGAATATGAACTTTTAAGGGATTTTTATGATTCCTTAAAACGACAAAAAATCTCAAAGGATCGGTTGTCTTTCACAAGTATGCATAAAATTCGTCAAATAAATTTATATTCCCACTCATGAGAACATTTTTTGTTGTTTTTTTTTACTTTTTGTTTGTTTATTTGATCGAATTTCTCGCCAAACGTTTATGTTTATATTATGTGAACACAAATGAATGCCACTGAATATTTACCTGATACGTTATTTATTATCTTGTGTTTTGCAAAGAAAATCAATAAAACAGATAGTGAAATATATATTAATCGTTAAAGTCCAGATGCCTGCACTTTTTAATATGCTTTGACCTTAAATCCATCCTTCTAGTCACCATATGATGTCTTAAGTTCATTTGCTCTTTGTTAGATCGAATCTTTTTATGCAAACGACTTGGTCATTTAAAGATTTTTTTAGTTAAAATACAAATATTAAACAATTATCCTTTAATCTACTATGACTTTTGATATCGACATTTATCAATATTAATGTAATTTCGGACTATATATCGAGTAACAAAATTCCTATAGCTTAGAAAAAAAGCCTCAGCTAAAAAGTCGATAAATATTGTACACACTCAATGTTGTACTCACCAAATCCTTGTAAATCATGTATTCCTGTAAATAATCCTAAAATTACATAAATAATATCCATAATACTAAATATCATCTATAAACTAACAGGAAGTTTTTGCCATTAAATACAATTATGAAGGTACTTGTTGCAATTCAATAGGTCTTAAATACTTCCTTGCAGTGTGTGCGGATCTTTTTATATATAAATTTTGACAAAAATATTACTTAAATCCCGGTGCTATTTTTTCTGTGCTTGCTTTGTAATTTACAAAATGTCTAAAATACATTACCTGTATCAAAACTGATGTATACAAGGGCTGTTCGAAAATTATTGAGACACTGTGTATATTATGCTTTCTAATGAACGTCTTTCGGTGAAAATTTGCGAATACGTTTGACATACACGAAGAATTAATAAAAGCAAAAAATATTTTATAAATATGAAATATTTCCAGGAGCAGTCACGAAATCAAATATTGAAAATATGTATCACCAACGTTCTAACTCTTCGTAGACCCATAATAAGAGAGAAAACAATTCAGTTTATGTGTATAATTTTTCAGTTTTATTTCAAATTCAATTTGTGCAACATTGTTAGAATTTTAATCAGGAATACGGAGATTATTAAAAAAATTAAGCGCGGTATAGAAATCTGATAAGAACGGATAATTGGCTTTTAACGTCAAGGGCTGAGCGTCCAACATACCTAAAATTTTGTGTAGCGCAATGTAGAACTTTTTTCCAGACTGACTGACCTGCTTAAACAATAACAACGAGAAAAAAAATAATGTGTCAGGGTTGTTATTTCATTGGGTATTCATTTTTTTCACAACAAATTCAACCAGAGTAAAATCAAAAGCTCCGGACTACTATCAGTTATTACGTACTAAATTAATATCGTTACGGTATCAATATCGTCGACCCGCGTTGCATAATTCGGCACTGCATCATACTGTCATCCTTTCCCACAAATGAAAATTTTACACTGGGGTAGCAGCGGCAAACATTTTAAAGAAAAGTATAAGAAAAAGAGACTGTTTGATTTTTGTAATTTTATATGTAATAGCAAAGAAGGAAACGTATTTAACTCTTCCCGGTCGTTTTACATGAGAAACCATCTTCGGCTGACGTGACCTTAAATGACGTAGCGATGCTGCTCCGGGTCGATAGACATATGTATGTTTATCATTTCACCAAAACTTTACTTATTACCATAGGAATTACAAATTTTGCATAAGTATTATATTCGTTCTTTATTTTTCATGAAATTATCTCCGTCCTTTATGGAGTAACTGTAATTGTCTCTATAATTTCCGAACAGCCCTCGTTTATCAAAAGATTACAACATGTTAAAATATCAGGCTGCATAATTATTTTTGAAACTATATCATACACGTAAGACGCTTAGAAAAGGGAATGCTTAAAGTTCTAATGTTTTAATTACATTCATATAGTTTGTTCATACAATCATTCTTACAAATTCTTTTAATTTATGTTTAGTTCAATATCTTTAGTCTCGAATATCATGTGGTACATGTGCCTATATCATCGTTTCAAATAAATTATGCTACCTGTAATATAAATTTGTCCTTTGAAAAAATCCATTCAAAATATTACAAAGCTTCCAGCTTTTCATCCTCATTTAATATGCAGGATTACGCTCTTTATACGAACAATTTCTATAACGAGGCAATCCTTTGATATACAAGTTGATATAAGAAGATAACAATATTCAATATAATGATCTAGTCAATAAATACAGCTTATCATGAAAAAAAAAAATACTGACTGAATTTTTACATACAGAGTGTTAAGCTATCAATAATCAAACACTGATTTGTCCTCGTTTTTAGCAAGAGGAACACGACGGATGTAACCGGTCCGTATGAAGAATCTTACTCCTCCATAGGGCTGATTCTATCTGTGGTGTCCGTATTTGCACTGCTCCAAGTTACTAATTGTTGAGTTGGAGTTCGAGTTTGAATAATGCTCGTTGTTGCAATATTTCACTGTAACAACCTTATTAACGGCATTATGTTATTTGACACCAATCAACTAAACAACTAGTTATCCATGCTTAGCGTTAAAAGCAGTTGACGTTTATCTTTGTTTACCCGCCATTCAAACCATTCTCCTCGGCTAATCGAAGGTCATTATTTTTTCATTTTATGTTTCTGTTTGCTTTATACCCCTCAGAGCAAAGGTTGGGGTATATAGGAATCATATTGTCTGACTGTCTAGCTATCTGTTTGTCTGTGCAAACTTGTCTGGTTCATATTTTCTTACGGAGAAACATTAAAATTTTATAGTTCACAAAATGATTATTCATGAGCTAAGGGTGTAAATGACCCTGATCCAAGGTCATTTGAACCATTTCCAGGTCATCAAAAGAAAAAAAATTACAATTCGTGTCTGTATTGTATCTTTCTCACGGATAATCTTGAAATGTGTCTATTTAATATCAAAATTGTTTATGGCCTGAGGGTGTGTCATGACCTTGACCCAAGGTCTTTCGGACAAGTTCAAGGTCACAAAAATAAAAAGTTCTCAATTTGTGTTCGGTTCGTATTTGTCTTATGGATAAGCTTGGTAAGTTCCTATCAGACTTTGGCGAGGAGCAATGACTTTTACCATTGACGGATTACTTTCACATTTAAATCTGTGTTATGTACAGAGGTACAGAATTGATAATTGATAAGAAAAACTTTTGTTATCAAAGGTATGATGTTAGGGGCACTTATGTGTGAAGGCAGGGAGGTAAGGTTAGGACGGTTATCGTTTCGTTCAAGGACAACTTATTCATGCTTTGAAATAACCCCTCAATATAGTTGAATTAAATGTTTTGCTAAATATTTATATGATATCGTAAAAGAGCTTCCGTACATTGTCCCAGTGTAAAAGTAAGCCTTCAATTGTTTAAGTCAGCACTCCTCGCAAAAGTCAATTTTACACAAAGATTACTAAAGGTCTGAAAGTATTTCATGAACTTAACCCAAGACCATTATTGCAAGTTCTATGTCACTGAAGGAAAAAAAAATCATGATTCTTGTTCGGTCAATATCTTTCTTATGGATAAACTTGGTGAGTTCTTTTTTTACACAAAGGTTGCGTATGACTTAAGGGTGTGTGGTGACCTTGACCAGAAGTCATTTGGGCAAGTTCAAGGTCACTGAAACAAAAAAATTCCTTACTCGCGTCCAGTCTTTTTTCTTTCTTATGGATGAACTTGGAGAGGTCCAACTTTACTCAACCAATGCTTATGACCCGGGGGATTATCATGACATTGACTGAAAGTTGGCACATTCACGGTCACTGAAAGAAAAAGTGCATAATTTGTGTCCCGTGCATATTTTTAGAACAGATTTTTTTAGTTTCTATTTTACATCAAGATTGCTTTTGACATGACGGTGTGTCTTGACCTTGACCCAAAGTAATTTTGGCAAGTTCAAAGTCATTGAAGGAAATAGTGTATTTTGTGTCTGGTGCCTATTTTTAGAAATGATTATTTTCTTTTTAGGTTGCAACTTAGTTTCATTCATTAAAAGTATAGAGAACAATAAAACTTTTACCCCAAATGTTTCATCAAATTGGGAACACCTCTCACATTCATAAAATATCTACGTTTTGGCATCTCCTATGAAAACCCAGCGGGGGGGGGTGTACCTTCTGGACAGTTTTAATTAAGTTCTACTAAAGGGGCTGGGTGGTTGTGGCCATTTTTAGACTATTTTGATCTCCTTTGGAAGAAGAGCTCCATATAAGGATATAACAAAATGATCAAATTTTAAAACTAAAATTCATGAAATTTTTCTTTGCCAAATGACAGTTGACAGCTTTTAAAAGATACCATATCCAAAAATTTACGTTATATCTGGTGGCTAATGGAAAAAAAAATATTTGTTGACCCCCCTAGCCTTCTTAAAGAAATTTTTCTACATTAATACCCCTTTTTTCATTGGTTTTAGCTCGTTGGATCCCCTTTTCATATCAATCGTTGTCATCATTGATCGTCAAGCATCCAGATTTCTTGTGAATTTATTTACAAATATGATATAGAAATCTGCTTTTACGAAATTTATAATCCAAATTCATAAAACAACCTTTCACTTTTCCATTTCCATACAACTAAAAAAAAATGGTTATCGAGATGAAATATGCATGTGTATATGTCTTTAACCTTTCATTCAGTATTGGTGCATTTTAAGAAAAATTTAATTCCGACGAATACGTATATATATCCAATGAGTTGATAATTTCTTATTTGATACGTGTCTATGATACAGAAATAGTAATCTACTTTTATTAATTGTTTATTTAAATTTGATTCACTTGTTTTGCAGTACTGTAGTATTTAATTTTCATGCAATTTTAAAAAAAAATCAAAAATTAACAAAAAGAACTATAAATATGACAAGATTAAATGTTTTCATTGTATTTAATTTTAATTTGTTGTTTATATAATTTGGATTTTAACGCATTTGCAATCCCCCAATGGATACCAAAATCAGTATTTTTTTGTTTTGCACTTTATCCCATTATAAATGAACTAAGTGGTTTTTAAAAGCGTTTAATTTATACTTTATTTTTTCCATATTGTGTTTTGTATATTTGAATAAAATTACAAAATTTTCCAACGAGGAAACAAACATCCAAAAACCTGCTCTGCTTATCGTCGAAAGCAGCATGAAATAAGATATAAGTACAAATGATACATTTGACTAATGCTCTGAGTACACGGCGGTCCCTTTGTGCTCTGAAATGCTATGTTCGGGGATCACACTGTAATTTATATATCTGTATTTTAAATAGAAGCATGAGCAAACTTTTTAGACATTATGTGAGAACGTTACATACATGTAACACAAGCCTCCTGGTACATGTACCGTTTCCAAATGCGACGATTCACTCTACACCGACCCCCAATGCATGCTATTCAAATTAATGGATTTATGGATTCGTCGGTGAACAGTCCTGTAGAGTGAATCATAGATGTGGTCCACACCAAGCTTGTCTAGCGATACGATGACATCTAAGCAGTATCGGGCGCACAGCCGAACGTCTTGGTCTGATGTTACGCACAGTTCCTGGAGTGGTTGGTCGAAGTCCACGAATGCTGCGAGCAATCAAACTTGCTGTTTTGAACCGATTGCTCAGGTGCACAAGTCGACTTGATGTCATGCGAGGACGCCCAGAATGTGAGCGATCCCGAGTGATACCAGATTTTAAAAATAAAAACATGTCCTTAATGACTGGATGGTGTTCTGATGAACTCTAAAGTATGTTTCAACGATATCTTGTTACAAATTGCAAGCTACGGATATAACTGCATATGGGAATTTGTAACACACACCTGCTAAGAATTGATATTTTTCAAAATTCCAAACCTTTTTCATAACAAAGTTATGCTTAAATTTATTCAAAGCTGACAAGGACAGACAGAGGGCTGAAAAATGTTTCTTTCTAAAAATAATGGAATAGACGCTTTTTTGGTTTCATTACATTGTCTTTTTTCTGAAATTTCCTGTGTATATCGTGATAGTTTTGATACATATTATCACATGTATCAGATATAAAGTGAGAGAATAAATTTAAAATTGATCCCAGGTTCGAAAATATTGTATATGTGTAATATATACTAGAAATAATGGCATTGATAGGAATCCAGTATTTTACTTTTGTAAAATATATATTCATCTATATATCCCACCTGACACGAAACGTTGTTTCAAAGCGGAAACTTTACATGATAAAGAACTGGCAAGAAAATGAATCTAACTGGAAGTTTTCTTTCTTTATTACATAGATTTCAATCAAATAATTACTTATTCAAAAAAATTATTAAATAAAGAATTTTACGAGACGGAAATTTTCGATAACAAATTGACATTTGGTATCCGTTTTCTATTTCCATTTGAAACAAAAACAAATATATTTTAAAATGTATTGAAACTGTTATAGCAAGATCATTTTTTGCAATTTCATTGAGGAAAATCCCTTTTTAAAAAATTGTTATTGGCAGAAGCCATTCACTCCTTCTCTCAGATTGCCCAATTAATTGTTTTACAAAAAAGCACGCATTTAAAACTTTTTAGATATAATATCATTTATTGTGTTGTTCGTTTTACTCTCTATGTTTTAACACGGTGCTTGCATCTATATATGTGTGTATATCTCTTTGAATAATCAGTAAATTTACTTATCGATATTCTTGAAAATTTATTTACTAATTTTTTTTTTTCGTTTGTTTATAAAAAGAGCCATAATGTATTAATGATATACTATATAAATATTTCATTACTGTTGAATTTTCTAAAAGTGTACACCAATCACCTTTCTTCTTCATTTATCTAATACTGCAGAGGAAAATAAAAACAATTAGACCATATCCAGACGCGGAAAATCCCAACAACAAAAAGACAAATATTTTGGAAAGGTCCATGGTATCGTTCAAATGATCAAATAAGACAAAATGTTTTCCGTTGTATTCTCTCTGATTTCATGCAATGGACAATGTAACGATAGCCTTATTATTTAGGTTTTCCCTTTCTTTTTAAGCAAGATGGAGGTATTCTATCTCTAATTTATCGTGAATGGAAATGGGCGGCGATAACTTTTTTTCCCAATTTGATATCTTTTGTTTAACTAATATTGAAAAACTGAGATAAATTCTCCTTTCAGTCGCAAATCATGTCTGGAAGAAATTATATTATTAATAGTAATTCGAAACTTTTTTCACATTAGTTAAATCATTTAATTGTTGATGCTATGGAAAGCCAAAAACATTTACTAAAGTTCAAAGAAGAAAGGAATTACGAGAAAAATTTCTGTTTACAGCTGGTTATAAAATTTAAACATTCAAAAGAAAGAAATGGATCAAACCAAAAATAAAATTATCTTAAAAATAAAACTAAATAAAAGTCTCAAAGTCAAGGAAGAATACAACTGCGAAATCCAAATCAAAAAATTAATTTCGATTAAATTCTTGTTTCGAAGTACAATTACCAGAAAAAGAAAGAACACGGGTAATGTTCAATACAAACTGACACTGTATTTTTCTTTAATATGGAAGTGATCTGACCTCCTAAATGCTAATTGTAACGTCATAAATCACTGAATTTTTCAAATGCATGTTTTCTTAAAAAGTTGCAGAAGAAATGAATTTTTAGTTCCTTTTTTTTTCCTCATAATAAAAAGCACATGCATAGCCTACACAAATTTTAAGAAATGTGATTTCATTAAGGATTTTACACAACATATCTGAAAATTAATGTGGGCCACGCCTGATGACACTGTTTTTTAAAGGGAAAGAACCCTGTAATTAATGAGTCATTTTCAGGCTTTTCTGTTTAAACTAATAAATGTACGAAGTTGATGACGTCATATTTCCAAAATAGTCCTCCTTTATATAGTTTTCAATTTCATATCTTTTTGAAAACATTAAATTTTAAGGGCATAATAAAAACCAAACAGTACCTTCTTCTTAAAACGGATTAGATTACAGTAAGTTGGAATTTACAATTTAAAGAATGAAGATGATGGCGTTATCTTACTAAATGGGCATACATGAGACTGCTGCATTCAAACCCTTCATGTAATCAGTTTAAAATGATCATATGCTTGTATACTGTTATTTTATTTCTATGCCGTCGTATACGTTGAAAACACATAGTTTTTATACAATAATATGAAAATATCTGTAATTGGTATCAAATAAATAAAATAAATAATCAAAATTGAAAAGACATATGTACATGATATCTTTCAGATTGTTTGCAATGAAGATGAGTTTCCCATTGTAATTTCTTTTATGTTGGATAGTATACCTGTTGTTCATGGAATTACATACTTTTTTAAACATTTATTTCAGACATTAAGGAAGCGAAGCGGATTATAAAAAAAGCGTAAACTGACCCAAGCCAGGTTATAATCGAACAATTTGCCCAAGAATTAGAGTCATTCCTTAAATAATGTGTTCCGATAAGCGCAATAATTTTAAGATACAGGAAAATTTTCATATGAGGGCATGTCACTTGCAGCATCAAGTTCTAAGTATTTAGGAATCTCATCCTCTTTTTGCGGCGGAGGTGAATGTTTGACAAAACGATTATCTTTCAGTGTTGATTTACTCAATTTTTCCTTTACATCAAAGCATTTTTTCAGGAAATAGCGTGAATTTTTAGACTTAGTCAACGTGTCATATGAAGGCGTGTTGCCGGAAGCTTCAAGTTCAAAATAATCAGGTTTTTCATCTTCTCTCTTCGGAGGTGAATTTTCAATAATTGCGGTTTTCAGTATTAATTTTCTCCCCTTTACCCTGATAACAAAACTGAGTCGCTGCCTGTAAGAGATAATGTATATTATCATTAAACTGGATAGCAAGTTGATTCAAAATAACATGGGGTCACTTTAAGCTTGAATGACGGCTCTAAGAATCAAAGATTCCTGAAAATTAAATAAAAGTATTTCGAAACTAACGTATAGCTTTAAGAATGTCTCTTAGATTATAATACTGTTCTACAGTCCATAAAATGACAATTCATTTACAAAGAAAACACATAAGAGGAAAGAGAAGTCGTAAAACTTTGATTTTTCTTAATGTTATAGTCTTTGAAACTTAAATAAAATATGGTTTGATATGTTTTGCTGGAAACATTCACTGCATGAAAAGTCGCGTTTAATATAATTTAATAAATTCGTTTACTCCAGTAAATTTCTTGTATTGAATTTAATTTATGTATAACGGTACATTTTACATGAGATATATTGTGATATAATTAAATACAGTTTTCAAATAAGTATAATCATATTTAATGCAAAATACGTCGAGAATAATATAGTTTAATTGAGATAATTATACGTTCCGTTTAAGAATATCGACATGTAAAAGTAAATATGCTTATACTTAAAGTTTAAGTACATTTTTGGTATTTTGAATATGTCATAAATAATTCTTTATACCTAATGTAAACTTATGTTGAAACATTTTTGAAAAAAAATATTTAGGCACCCTATTCATTTTAATTTATTTATTTCTCATTTTTATTTATTTACCCTTATGTAGATTTTTCAAAACTGTGGAATATAACTTAGTTTTTTCTCTATCGACTACCACTGTAGTACAATTACATCGGGATCGAAGTCGGGCTCGAAAAGCAATTTATTTAAAAACAACACACCGCGCCGAAATTCAATTTTTTGGAGAGTTCCACGCAGCCATGTTGAACTTGATCATGATGTTGTACGGGAGGAAGGGGCGAAAGAGAGTTACTCGAAAAGGAGAAGCATGATAAACTTTGGATGGAATTTATGTTTTAACAGAAGATGAAGACATTTACGACCCTGTTTAGCGGTAGGAACAATGTACAAAATTTTATCATGTGTCCTTGAATGAATAATTGCCTCTGCTACTGATAATGTTACTGTTCCTTAGTCTGGACTGTACACATAAAATGCCTGGCAGTAAAAACGTTTGGGCAAGCGCTATTTACATTTTGTAATAATTATTTAACACTTTTAACCATCTAACTTAAAGATGGATTTTAACCAGAATTTTCTCGTTTGGGATTGGTTTCAGAATTTTTTGTCACTAAAGTGTTCCTCTGTTCAGCATTTACAGAGAGTGTTGTACAATGTAATAAATTATTTATTTATTTCTTAATGCCTACTCAAGAATATATTGAGCACTTATTTTGATTATTTAAATAGTTGCAGTGTGGACTGTGCCTGAGACGATTTCCCATAACGCAGGCTATGTAGACAGCTTGTGAAAATGGTGAGAACCATACCGCTCAAATTTTCTATTATCACAAATAAACAAACAATGTTTTTATTAACTTGTATCTTTTAGCATAAGAGTATAAAAAATATTGCAACAACTTGAAATGCTATATACCAAGTAGACAATACGAGGTTTATATTCTTATTTTCCTTATCCTAAAAATACAATAGCAATGGATTCTGAGCTATGCATAATTTTTTTACGTTAAATACGTAGGCATGAATTATTAAAAATAGCTATCACATTCTATGATGCACAATTATGCATGCATTATTTACAGGAATCCAAATGCTCACAAGAAATGACAAAAGCAGTATGAAGATTAACACAACGGTAAGATTTCTTAAATTTTCTGATAAGATCAATAAAATCACATGAATTGATTTATTTTAGCTCACCTGAGCCATTTTAAGACCCGAGCGAGTTTTCTGTTCTGTGTCTGGTATTCGTCGGTCATCTATAAACTTTTCAAATTTTTACATTCATGAGAATTATTCCTAGTTTGAATAAAAATCCCTGCAAGATACATCTTTTCTTTCAGAAATTGTGCCAGAAAAGTTTGAAGTAGCTATGGGAATGATCAACATTAAACTTGCTGAGGCTCTCTTCCTGAAAGTGACTTGACCAGATATTTGGCTATCCAGTATGAGGTACGAACTAATCATTTGTTGTACAACTTATTGTGTATGAGATTGCCACCATTTACTGGAAGTTTGCATTTGTTGTTCACTTTAAAAACTTGCTATCTACAGTGTAAGTTGTTAATATATTTTACTTTATGTTAAATCACTTGTTCATTATCCCAATAACTTGCATGTTAAATGCTGTAGATGCTAACCTTTGCATTTAAGTTTACTCTTAAATTCCATGTGTTCCGAGTATGTACACCCATTTCATATCATGTTTTGTCGTCTCTAAATTTAATATAATACATATCATAATATGTACTAGATCACAAAGTTTGAGGATTTTATTATTGTATGAATGTTATCTACTTGCTCTATATCATAAATACATCTGTTTGTATATTTTTTCTATGAGATGCCATACCTGCTTTTAATTTTTCATATTTTTTTTTATCCATAGTATCTTTCTGCTACATTAAATAAAATATCGTGGAGGAACACGAAGAAAAGGGCTGCGCACCTCAACATATTCAAGGTCAAGCAGGTAAATACATTGGTAAATTGCTAAAAAAAAAAAAAAAAAAAGATGGCAAAAAGTCACCAGTCCCCAATTTACATGTACTTCCACAAATTCTGCAGCTTGCTGCTGTGAAACTATATATATGTGTTTCTTAATATGATAAATGCTGTAAATGCTATTCTTTGCATTTTCCTAAACTTTGTAAATCTTCAAATTCCATGTGCTCGGACTACGGTACCATTATGTATGTTTCATATCATATTTTGTCGTCTATAAATTTGATCTATACATATAATTATATGTTTTTTTATGCAATTCACTTAACTAGATGACACAGAGAATTTTTTTCATTGTGTAAAATGTTATCTTCTTGCCGTAGTCATGTTAGTCATAAGTATACCCTGTTTGTATATTTTTTCTCCTTTTTTGTATATTCTTTCTATGGAGAGCCACACCTGTTATTAATTTTTCATATTTTGTTTATCAAAGCTTTTTACCATATCCATAGTATCTTGCTGCTAAATGAAAGAATTAGTGTGGAGGAGCAGAGAAAAGGGCACCTCAACATGTTCAAGGTCAAGCAGGTAAAATGCTCCAAAAAAAAAAAGATGGTGAAAAAAATCATTAGTCCCAAATTTACACGCTTCGAAATCTGTAGCTCGCTGGCCTGAAATTATAGATAATTATCTGTCTTTATTACCCAGATTTGAAAAAAATGGCATATTTTTTGTAGTCGTCTGTAAATTTTTAATTAAGCAAAATTGAGCTGTGTTTCCTCTAGGTCAAATGATAATTTTAAAATCAACTCAGATTTTGTTTTTACTATTTAACATATGCAATTGCATAAATCCGGAAGCACACATATAATATGTATATATAGGCAAATGGGTATTTATTTTTATGTTTATTGTAGAAATTAGGAGCTAGGTGTGCTTCTCCAGAGCTGAAAACTTCTTGGCATGAAGAGAAGAAGAAGCAAGAAAAGCAGTTTTAAATATTGTTTACGTCTTCATAGTACAAAAAATGATTCTAAAGATAATATTATCTATGAAATTAGAAAGCTGAAGTTGCGTTCTAATGATTGTGAGAATGTCTTCAAAGAACAGGACACCAAAAGTGCCATTCTCAAATCAAAGCACTCTAAAAGGCAGAGCATAAGAAGAACAAGGACAAATAAAGAATCTAAAAGAGTCAAACCTATGGATGTATTAATTGAACAAAGATGGGCTATTAGAGATGAAATATCTGAGTTGCTACTGTTTTGCACAAATTCAATGTTAGATAAGAAAAATATACCTAGTGTTGTATTTTTGACAGTGAAAGTTTTTTCTTATGCTTGATTACAGATTAAAACTGTTATGTATTTTATTGTTTAAACATTTATTGGTTTGTTGTGTAATCTGCAATCACATACATTTTGATCTCGATTTATATATCACATATATGTACAAGTCTAACTTAAATAATAAGTGCATGGACATTATTGTGGAAAAAATAAGACAATTATGATCAAGGGTAGTCTGAAAGAGCTTTGCTGGCAGTAAGTTGCAGATCTTGATACCCAAGTAAGAGAAAGGTGGTGTCTCTGACCGATCCTTTTGCTGTTGCTTGTGGGCGAGTGAGGCTTCTCTGTCAGTGGCTTAGTGAGTCATAGATGTAAAAAAATAGAATAGGCAAATGAGGTAGAGACATTTCTGAGTAAAAAAGGGGTGAATTGTGATTTTAATGAATATTACAATTGATATTGCAAGAGTAATGAGAATTGCAAGAGTAAAATATTAATTTGTTTCCTTCCATTTGAAGTAAGAGAGTTTGTGAATTATGAGTTATGGAATTGTAATTAAGGCTTAAAAAAATGTTAAATATACTTTTACATATGTTTATACAGGACTTTTATATGTGCATGTTTCAGAGCTCATTTTTGATATTTTAAAGCAAAGTTGAAAATATCACTAATGAAATGTTTTGCATTCCAATGTAACGTTGATTTAATGAGGATATGTTATATTACAATCATCAAGCAATAAACCTAGCAGTTGGAACAGAAATGAGCTACATGTATTGTAAACAAATTTAAGCTGCTATTGTTTTGTGTAATTGTGATACTTTTTCCTTAATTTGAATTGACATAACCAAATGATATAAAGGGTTTTTTTGGGTCTTGTATTTTTCACAGTCAACATTAAGTATTTTTCAAGTTGAACTTGGATAATTAGTGCATGGACATCTATTGTGGAAATACTTGGAAAACAATATAAGGGTGGACTAAAAGAGCTTTACTGGCAGTAAGTTGCAGATCTTGATACCCAAGCAAGAGAAAGGTGGTGTCTCTGACCGATCCTTTTGCTGTTGCTTGTGGGCGAGTGAGGCTTCTCTGTTAGTGGCTTAGTGTGTCTTATTAAAATGTACATGTAAAAAGAATGGACAAATTTTATTGGCAACTTTTATTCTTTTTATGCAAAGTATGATATAATTTATTGTGGGAAATTGAAAAGCCATTTACAATCCATGCAGAAGTTTTAATAGGGGCAGTTTCAGTCAGTTTTTGCAGTCTTTTGGAGTCCAGAATGACTACATTTTTTACCTGTTGTGTTTTGATTTATTGCGGATTTGAATTTTACATACAATACTATTCTTTTATTATTTATAATTACTTCAGTATATTACTTACTACTAGTATGTAGAAATTATACCCAAGAATACCCAAGCACATTATAATTGAGCTACAATCTCGATTGTAAATTTTTTAATTCTGACTTTTAGGCTTAAATTTGAAATATTTTGTACTTTGTTAGAACTCATTGTTTGTACACTGTTGAGATAACATCTAATAAAATTGAATGAGAAATGGATTTGTGTAAGATTGTAAAATACTTGCCAAAAAACCCACAATTGTAAACCATACAAATTATTGATGGAATAAATGTAAAATAAAAATATTATGCAATAATATAATAATGTTAAATTTCATCAAATACAACCTTAAATCTTAATTATATGGGAAGGTTTAATCCGTACATTTTCATCACATATACAAGAAATTTAATATTAGTTTATGAAAGAATAAAATTTGTACGTATTAGTAAGTTTACAATTCTCCGTATATAACTTAATTTTTGGAAGTATTATAAAGTAAAGTGTGAATTTAACAAAAAATAATGAGGTAAAGATCTACGTTAAATTTTATTAAACGAACAAATTTAATGTGACCGTAAAACTTAATTTTATGGCCATGTTTAATAATAATTATACGTTTTGTATATTAGAGGTATAATAATTGTTTACGGCAGACTAAAATCCGAACGTATTAGTAAGTTTACATTTTCCAAACTTTATTAAATTTGTTCTTTTAATTTTTCATTAAACTCGTATTAAATGCTAATTATTTTCTAACATTTACGATCCCACAATATGTTATAATATGCATTTAAACATTAAATAATCGCAGCATTTAAATCACATTTAAGGTAAAATTAAACCCGACTTTTCATGCAGTGATTATACATATGTACCTGAAGAATATAAAGGAGACAGCTATCAAAGCAATGCATAATATTCCAATTACTATGGCAAATCCTACTGTTGATGTAGTTGTTGAAGTGTCGCCTAAAGGAAAAGAATTCGATACTTGAAGAAAAATAATATACAGTAATAACTGGATAATATGTTGCCAAAAGCAAGTTAAATGGCTCCCAGGGCGTTATTAGGGAATAAGGTTGCTAGAGGGCGACTAACTGTCCTAAAGTCTGGCAATAGGTGTTTAATACTACCACAGCAGATTTTGCTTGTATCCTGTCAGGATGCACATTGAAACCAGAACATTTCCGAATTGAAACATTAGGTAAATTGATTTTTACATGTGAATAATTCGATAAGTATTCTTTCATTTTTAAACTTCGATTGAAACATACCTATTCATCAAACAAGTACCCCGATCTAATTGAATGTGAATGTTTGAATTTTTTATTGACAATATATGTTTAATTTTTCAAGATTAGACCTGGGGGGCATAAAACTAAGCTATATAAGCTTATATTGGAACTTATCACTTTTTACCAAAGGAATTAATAGTTGAAAAGTGATACTGAAATCAAAGGTGAGCTCGATTAAGTTTTATGGCTCCAGGCCTATATCTTTGAATAATCTGATGTTGTTCCAATTGAATTCCCGCTGCCCGACGTTGTGCCGAGAAAAGGATGATAATATAAAATCATTCGCCGCACCCTTTGACATTTCATTGGTAGTAAAAAGGTCGTGCAATTGACATTAAGCAAACTCCTTAAATTATTTATGATTTCCCCCTTTCAAAAATTAGATTGTAGGATACTGTATATAATGTTTCTTAAAAATCAACGTGAATGGGTTGGTGACTATTTTCCTGTGTTTTGGTGTATTTTTGTAATGTTCTTTATTTCACTTTAGTATCGGTATATAAACAGATGAAAAATATCCCAGATCTCTTTCATCGGAAACAATCTTGGCCTCTGGGTATTTGAATCTTTTTAATACCCTATATCAATTAATCTTATAAATCAAATTTGAACACATCATTTGACTAGATTATGAGCCTTACGTGCGGTTTGACGACCCCGGTCTAATTTTATTTACATGCGCTCGCACTAACAGTAGCAACGTCACCATATTAATAAGGATAAATTTCAACTTAATTGAATTGCTTGTGAATTTTGAACAGATAGAAAATAAAAAGGAAAGTTTAAAACTTACATTTCACATCACAAGCTAAACCTGAATACGGTTCTTTGCATCCTCTGGAGCAGCTTCCGTCATACCTGCTGCAGGTCTCGTTACCGACACAGTGACCACTACATTTGTATTGGCAGTTTATCCCAAAAGAACCCTCTGAACAGGCTATAATTGATTTGAAAAAAAAAGTTTTACATTAAATGTCTGTACGAACCTGTTGTCGTTGAAAAAAAAATAGAAAGACAAAATTTAGTTTAAAATAAAATAAAATAAAATAAAATAAATTAAATCACTGTATTAGAAAGCGCTCTTGGCTAAATTAACAGTTTCTTTAAACTAATTATTTTGTTTTACATTCATTTTATCAAAAATATAACTCTTGTTTCATTGATATTTTAGTTTAGTTTTAATCATAAAATTTCCTATTCCTCAAGGTGAAATTAAGTCATCTCATACCTGTTGCGCAGGACGGGGAGCCTTTAAAACCAGGCATACATCTACATTTGCCATCAGCATATCCACAGATGTCAATGCAGTAAGGAGAGCATACATTAGAACAATTGAAACCAAACGAGCCATCTGGGCAAACTGAAAATAAGTACTGAAAATAAACGTCTATTAATAAACTAGAAATAATTGCAAATTCTCAAAACCTATTCTATAGCAAATCATTTAATTGCCTAATTTGGTAGAATATTTAACCAGTTGCAAAAAAAAAAAAAAAAAAGGTAAGGGATTCAAAACTTAAAAAAAGAATTGACGAAATTATCGCAAATAATGCTTTATTTTGCCCATACTCCTTTCTTTTAATTTATATATAATCATTTCGAAAGAAGGAATAGATTTTTTCTGATTATATATAAAAATATTTTTAATGCAATAGTTACAAAATGCCTTAACTTTTCATAGTCTGCTTTTTAGGTTTCATTTCAATTTGTTCCTTTTCATGGCATTGTAATATTTGGTAACATTTAAAATCATCTTTTTTTAAAGCTTGAAATCCTCTAATGATCCGTGTTGTTGAATTAGAACTAGGAAATTAAATCATCTTTCCTCAATCTTATGCATATTCTTTTAAATCATTTGTATCCAAAAATCGAGGGGAGGGTATTTTACATGTATTACCTACTGAATTTTTAATTACAGATTTAAGAACATACTGCTCTTGAATTTACCATCCATATATGTCTATTTGCATAGATCAATGTAATAAAAAAGAATATTACATTTTTAGTACGTACTTGTGCCACATCGTGACCCGTTATATCCAGGAGCACAACCGTTCATACATTCACCATTAAAGGGACTACATGTTTCATTGTATTGGCAATTACTACTGCAGAGTTTTAAACAATCTTCTCCAAATGTTCCAGCAGAACAAACTTTAATAGAAAAATGTAACACTGCAATGCAACTTGTTTCATCATATTACTTTCAAAAAAGAAGGTAACTATTGTTTGCAAATGACTAGAATGTCTATATTTAAGGAATGATAATAACTAATAATAATAATACATGTAGTAATACGTACTGAAATAACCTGGGTTGGGTCAGTTAATGCTTTATGAAATGCGAGGCAGTTTATAAAAAAAATACTGAAACTGTTCCAGGCCAGGCTATAAAAGTACAACTTTGTTATCAAATTCACTTCTTATGATTCTATTTTTCTTCAGAAATAGGACAAATTTTCCCTCAAAAATGTTTTTTAATGAATCTTAATTTTAAAGTAATGTCAAGAGGATTGATGCCTTACTGGCGTAACTCATTGTCAAGTAGACAATAGTATACAATTATTTTTCTATCCAATCAAACAGCAACTTAACTGAAAATATAATTTGAACAGCAGTTTTAGCTTACGTTCAGTACAGCCTTTTCCAATATACCCAGGGTAACATCCAACGTCACAGTGTCCAGTTTCTTTGTTACATTGATAATTATTCTTGCAATTGCCACTGCAGTTAAATGCACAGTCTGGACCATATTTTCCATCATCACATGCTTTAAGAAGAATTCCGAGCAGAAAATTTATTAAATGTAAAGATTGTAGAATTAATGTTTTATCAAAATTAATTTCTTAATGCATCTATCTCTCTCTCTCTCTCTCTCTCTCTCTCTCTCTCTGATATAGTTTTTCGTTGGCATTTGTTCTTGTTTGTCTATGTGAAATTTATTTTCCACGATTTTCGTCCTTTGATTCTGAATTTTCCAAAATACTACTTATAATTTAGTAAGAGATTAGTTCATTCTTACATATCTCACAATATTTTCCAGTCCATCCTGAAGCACATCCCTTGTCACAATAACCGGTCACGTGATTACAAGAAATTCCTTCCAAACAGTGGCCAGAACAATTATGTCTACAGTTCAGACCAAATGTCTCATGCGTACATTCTGAAAGAAATAAAAGTTAAATATAATGGAAAAAAATTACGACCTTTGACTTACCATGGCCAATAGTTTATTGAAAAAAATAATTGATAATGAACAAGGCATGGTTTTAAAAGGGAATCTGGGCCTGTATTTTTTTTTAAATATCAAAGAAATAAAAATTCATGCTTTCTGAGTCGTTGAAATCCCAAGTACATTGTATTAAAACATGCAAAAATTATTATTTTTCTAATATGATCTTAAGTGACAAAAACTGTAAAGATATGTAAGAACTGTTGCTAATAGGTAGAGTTTTGAACATTAAA
Source organism: Saccostrea cuccullata (assembly GCF_032062105.1). NCBI lineage: Eukaryota > Metazoa > Mollusca > Bivalvia > Ostreida > Ostreidae > Saccostrea > Saccostrea cuccullata. Next base: position 502,901 of record NW_026932596.1, read on the forward strand.
AGTTGGAAAGTTCATGGAAAGTTAACCATTTCTTTATATTTTTGATATATAATAGTTACATAATTTGCAAACAAAATAGGTTCAATTAAGGCATTCCTTTCTTATATCATCTTTTCTCTAGCAAAAAAAAATACCTATATCACAGAATTCACCAGTCCAACCTGGGTTGCAGAAATGACAAGATCCATTAACAATATCACAACTTTTTTGCTGACAATTTTTAGGGCATTTCAACTCACATTTTTCTCCATACATGTCTAATCTGGCACAGCCTTTTTTTGAAAAAAAAATGTGGTTCATATTTGTCCCCAAAGCATAAAGCTTCATAAAGAATCTTTTTAAATAAATGCTTTCGAATATATTGGCTTAAATTTTAGTTGGCCATTACCTAGGACAATAAATTCACAAAGCTCTGTATAAGACAAATTTTCATATCCTTCAGGATATGTAATTCCTCCGAGTCTCTCGTTGTAGAAGAAAACATAGCGAGCATGTCCAATGCAGGTTGTACTGAACTCTAAGGTGGGTATTTCGTCATTATTTTTGTAACACAAAGTACCCTCTTTTATATTTGTGGAATTGGAAAGATAGAGAGAAAATCCAGCAAAACGACCCCTCTGCCTTGATTCTAAGAATGAACAGTGAATATTATGCATAACAACATTGAAATTCATTTCTATTTTGTCATTTTTAAATTAGATATGTGTGTCGTTTAAACATTATAAATACTATTGAGTAATACAATGTACTTTTATTCACCTATGCATTCAAGTGTCAGTAAAATATATGGAGGCAACGAACAGTAAAAAGTGTTTTCGGACTATCAAGAGAGGAATTGAGGTTAAATATTTTAAATGTTATACATGTTTTCTCTCTGTGACTGAGTAGAATCGGTTTCCTTTGTTTGTATTGTACATAAAAGAAAACGTTATTTCATAAAATATTTATTAAAAAAAAAAAACATTAATGTAATACTGTATTTGTACATTACTCGAAAATGCTTGCATTTAAGGCCTAATATGCAATGAAATAATGAAAACTAAAACATGTACATGTACATACCCCAACCTTCGTAAGTTTTGAAGATGATCGACACTTCATAGATATTGTACACATCGCCTAAATCTACATACCACCAAACTGTATTGGTATGTCCTGGACTAATAGGTTCCGTTCTTGTACAAGTATTATTGAGCCTATCCACTGCATTAGGTGCACCGTATACAGAGTTACATATTGTAGTTTTACAACCAATGTGCGTTGTGCTTTGTGCTGTATATTTTTTAAAAGACAGATCCTCTTGGAAAAAAAGTTTTTATAAAAAAAGTCGTATTAGGGTACAATTTATTATCATTTTATCATTTTAAATCTTAAAAATGATAGGAGTAGACATTCTTCAACATTACATGTATTTTTTTCATTCTCAAAATGATAAGAAAAAAAAAGTAGTCCTCTATTGTGGTTTACTTTTTCACAAATTTTACTCTACATAATTTTGATAATGAAATAATTGTATTGAACATACCGAAACTAAAAATCTGCACAAGTTGGCTAGCCAGTACAAATATCGTTGTTTTCATGTTGAAATATTATATACACAAGCTCACAATGACATCAATATCTTCTTCTTACTTAAGTAAAATAATTATCCAGGAAGTTTTTATAGAGTCGAAAATGCATTGTCAGATTACTTTTCGTTGAAATTGGATACATAGATTATATAATATACAGTAAAAGATACGGTTCGATTGCTGACAAGTACTAGTACATTGTAAAGACTCTGTAAGGCTCATGTTCACGCATTCTCAGTTTATAGTCTCAATTCGCTTTAAATAATGTACCGCGTTTTAAGTAACATAATATTTCAAATAAATTTTATTTTCTGCCACCCATATGAACCATTGCTGGTTGCTGATTAAAATGCAACAATTGTTTGTTGTAGTTTGAATGATTGTCTTAGGAGAAAATCACATTTTAGAGCAGAAATCGATATTTACGTTACTGTCGCCGATCATCGTGTAGTTTTTATTTTAAACCAAAAAGAAGTTTTTTTTTCATTTAGGTATCTTTTTCTTAGTAAGATTGTCCTACATTTGAGTTATATTTTCTGAATATCACCCCCTTCAAACATATGCGTGTCACAAATTTTTAAAAGTTTTGATATATTTATCAAATTTTGATGTCACCGCAGAATTATTACTTTTCTATTTGGAAATTCAAAAGGACTGGGAGGATTGATAAACTGACTCAGTAGGACTAAGTTGTAACTTTTTAACATCATGAACACCCTTTCTATTGCATGGAATGGTAAAAAGGACACTCTTTATCTGTATTTATGAACAATAGCCCCCCTTTTCTTATAAGTCCAATGGTTAAAAATTCAACGATATTTACGTGTTAGTATTTATTCACAAATTAAGTAAGAGAACTACACTGTTCCCTATGGGTCAAATTGCCTTACACTCAAGCACTAGAATATGCCTTTAATTAACAGTGGAATAATTGAACAAGGGCATTAAAAGTTACGATAAATCTCAGAAAGATATTTACGTTACCGATATTTACGTTACCCATATTTACGTTACCATGTTTTAAAGTAAATAAGTATTAATTTCCAAAGCTGTTTGAACAGATTTGCGAGTGAATCTTTATGATGTAAATACTAAGAACATGAAGAAATATAAACTCTTTTTTAAAATGTCATTTTTTCTGTAAAAAGAGTCCAGAAATGCAAATTGAAGAGCACATGCAAAGGTGAACATTTTTCACTCAATATCTTGTGCATCCGTGTGATTTGAAAATTTAATTAACAATATTATTCACAAGTAGAATTGTGGATAAATGATCGAATGTTTTCATTTTGAGCAATTGGTTAATATTGCATTGTTTTAAGTGTAATGCACGTTATCATTCGGAACATAAATCTGAAACAAAACTTTCTTCAAGTCTGTATTTTGCTGTTTGTTTGAAATGATAGTGTATCGTCAACTTAAAAAAAATGGTTATATACACCTGAATTGTATACCAAGCTTAACATTTTGAAGAAAAAAAATCATTTTTGTAGGAAATATAATTCCAGAAAATAGGCGCTGCGTTGCATGCAGTGGGGGGGGGGGGGTTATTCTACATCGGGTAAAAAAAGAGGGTGTTGGGTGTCAAGAAACTGCATGGTTGAAATTGAATCCATTTCCATTTTTGTTGCTTTGCAAGAAACACAAATATTAACATGTATAAAATTGTGCACTTAATTTTCCCATTGGAATTGTTGCTTAGACATATAACGTATGCGTCTATGCTTTAATGGTACTGAAAATTCAATTTACGTTATATGAACATAGAATGTATATTGCTTTATAGAGCACATGTGATATGCAACTTAATTATTGAAAAACCTTTTAAGGGTGGTGGGCGATCTTTGTTTAATTTTTGAGATTTGACGATAAAGTTTTCACAAACAATTAAACATTTCAGACATGTAGCAACAGAGGGGAGGGGGGGGGGAAGAGCAGCCCCCCCCCCTTGCCCCCCCCCCCCACTTTTTTCTCCAACCTTACTTCAGCTATGGTAAATGTTCAGTGAAAGTTCGCCTCCCCTCCCCCTCTTGGATTTTCGACTTTGTGCAAGTTTTCTCACCCCCCCCCTTTTTTTTTGCCTTGTCAACTTTGCAGGTAAGTAAAAAAAATTCTCTGGCTGCCCCCCCCCCACTTTAAAAAACGATGCTACGTGGCTGCCTTTGAAATAATCAACAGATAAAATGGTGGAAGGGGGGAGTTATGAATTACATGAGTCCTCTATAGATAAATCATAACTTGAATTTTCATTTCAACCCTTTGTAAAGAGCGTATATATAGATAAGAAAATTCATAAAATTCAATAATTTGAAATAATATAATCATTTTTTCCCCGAACATACTTTTATTTTTGTATGATATCTATGTGCGATATTTACGTGATATTTAACAAACACTTCGTAATCAGGTAATGGCGAAATATTTAACCTTCTTATATTCTAAATAATGTGCGTTTTTCTGAGCAGATTAATAAAGAATCAATTAATGTAGCATTTTAGGGAATATTGTCATTATTAAGCTTATCATCGGATCTGATAAAAACTTGTTAAAATAAAAAGAAAATAATTTCATTTAAATGAAAATTATGTCTGTTTTGTTTTTACTAATACTTGAATCAAAGATTCTACACCCCTTTTTACAAATGTGCTTAAGGCCAGATAAAATTAATCTTTAGATTCTCATCCCCGCCCGCCCCCTCTCAAAGTCTCCCGCCCCGGCGTTTTTTATCTTGATTTTTGAGTGTTAATAAAGGCATTTTCATGTATTTTTATTCAGTAAGAATTTGGGTGAAGTTTAAGAGTTATCTCCCGTCTGTATTAAAAGTCGCGTGTCGCTATTTATAGCAAAAGAGCCATGTGAAGAATGGAGAAAAATCGGCAATAAAAGCAGTTTAAATATGTCAGGAAAAGATTATTTGTCAGTATAGAGAAGGCAGAGAAAAAATAATAGCATAAATACATCTAGATACCATCACTGGCATGAGCAAGTTTTTTAAGATTTTTTAAAACTAAGTATAAAAATAGACATGGAAAATGACACATCAAGTTTTAACGATCTCCAACTGTGTGTGATTTTGATTTGAAAAAAAAAAATAAAACAGACTTTAGAGAATGTTTAGTGCTAAGAAAATGTTAAATCGTAAAACTGTTCAGGCCTAGGTTTTTTCGGTAGGATATTCTATTAGAATATTTCATAGATTTTGTAAATATGACCTATGTTATTGTCAAACATGTCAAGTCTCTAGAACGATCCAATTTTTGAGGAAGGTGGAAGTCTATGATATTTTACAGAAAACAGAGGGATTTGAAGGTAAAAACTCAAGGGTATTTAGGGAAAGGCCGATGAGAAGTCATGCATACTCAATTTATTGGTATCAGAACCCCACCTCATTTTGTTCTGCATGTACCGTATATGTGTACTTGATCATTTGTTTATTGACAATAAATATCTAATAATTTAAGGAAGAATTTTTTTTTTAAATATTTAAAAGAATATGAAAAAAATAAAATATATTCATATTGGCATTAACATAATGAAAAAAATGTGTACGAAGATTCCATGTTTTGTTGATACTTACAATTTAACAATTATTGAAAATAAAAAATAAAATCCGCCCACCCGCCCCAATTTTTTAGCAAATTAGGATGAGAATCTAAAGATTAATTTTACCTGGCCTAAACGGTTTCATAAATGATTATAGTTAACAAAATTTGATGTGTATTATATTGATTTTGTATTTAAAAAAAAATTCTTTCGTTTCCAAATATGGCTTTTCAATATCACGTAAATATCTTGGTGTAAAATTAGCCCTCCAACCGCTTTTATTTCGAAGGAGATCAACAAAACACAGCATGAAGTATGTAAATCAAATTGCGATTTTTAATAACTATACACTTTCATGTTTCAAATGACGTATAAAAGTGTTAATTTCAGTTCACTAATTTTTTTGACTTTTCCCAAGATCGAATTGGTACTATAAATTGAGAATGCGTGTATTATGCCCCAATTTAAATTTAAATATTCTCAAAAACCTTTGAAACTGATTCAAATATTAATTGCGTTTATGACTGCTATAGACCAGTAAAGAATGTGGCATAAGGGAGAACCATTCTGGGAATATGAAGGCATTGATTTGATACAATTTTCTATTTTAAACCGAAAAGCCTCAAAATGGCCAATATTAATAGAAATTTTCCTTTTAAAAAAAATATGTTCAATCAAAACAAGTCATATTTGGTAAATGAATCTTTTTAAGTTGATGAATAACATTATAATTTTAATCTTAAATAATGATGAATAAGAAAGTTGAAAAATTAAGAATATCCAAATATGTTGATATTCTTTACATTTTCTTTTATTTATTTTTATTTGGTAATGCCAAGATGTTTGTAGAGCAAGTGGTTCTCAAATTATTCAGTTTACATTTTTCTCCTCGTGTCCAAGTTGCCTAGCTTGGTGATTACAAAGAAAGTAAGGGCCATCTATTGTCTTTAGAAAAGAAGTTTGTTGTTTGAGAATTTTTTTCACTGAACGAAGGACGAGAAGAATCATATCCATGCAAAAGGGGGATAATTCTTAATATTGAAATAACTGCCCTGACGTACTTAGATACTGAGCTGACATCTCATTCTGATGTTGATGTCTGTGAAGCGATGGATTTTCAAGAAATATTTTTTTTAATCTAATATATTCCATTGACCTTTTCCCTTGTGACCTCCTATCTACTCTTTAGTGGGCACCACGTCAATTGCATATCAGGAAAAGGGATTTTAAGATAACAAGGATACAGCACTTTGTTTAATGAACTACAAATAGATGGTAAGCAGTTTGTTCCCTTTTTCATGGGAAGCATAAAATCCTATAATTACACCACCAAAACTACAAAAGGCCAAATAATATAAAATAAGCTGAAATGTTTCAACAAAATTTATTCGTTAGAAATATGTAACAAGAAAATATCAAAACGAAACTCACTGTTTAATGAACGGAGATTTATAGGCTATTTGGCTGCATTTCGTTATATAATGATGTAAAATTCAGAACACTGTTGAAAGTGTGATAGTTTGTGGTTAAGAACTTTAAATTATGCTTATTTTAGAAATTAATTTTGATTTAAAGTTTACACAGACGCCGCAGGGGGTGCAGAAGTAGGACATTTTCCCGAATTTTCTCTATTCTTGTGTAATTTTGTCATATTTTCATATACTTTTCTGTTCGGGAAACATAGAGGGGAAGCTTGCCTATCAGAGATATTTTTTTTTTTTACAAAAACACATATGGTACTAGAATATGAATATATAAATTTGGTAGATAGGCAAGATTGTACTTTTTTCCTGAAACAAAATATGCCGTGAAATCGATGAGAATTTATATAAGAATGAGAATTTGGTAATTTTTTTTATCCTCTCTGACATCTGTGTATCCCATCACGAACAACCAAACTAAATACTCATTTTGTGGCAGGGGTGACAACAGGATTTTTTTCAATTTTACATCTATTGCATAATTCTAAAAGACATCCCAACTCAGAGGCCAAAAAGGGATCTCAGCCTATGTTGTCCTTTGTTAGATACCTCGTGTGCAATAGACTGAGATTGACTGAAGAAGATTACAAAAATCAGAGAAAATTGTTAAAGACCATAAACTTTTACTTCGCATAACTCAGTAAAAGTATTTGTTTCGTATCCTACAGGGTAGGTAACTCCGTCCAGTCTTTCATTGAAATAGATGACGTAACGACCATATCCAATACAAGTTGTATTAAACTCCAAGGGAGGCAATGGAAGTGTGTTCTTGTAACAAAGATGGCCGTCCTCTTTGTTAGAAGACTTAGTGTTGGAAATGTAAAGGGAAAATCCAGCGAAACGACCTCTTTGTCTCATCTCTGAAAATAATCATTATATTTTGTAGCTGTGGTCATTTTCAAAGTAACAGTAACTGTGCGTTGTCTCTGAATTATGCTACACATACATTCTTCATCTAGTCATCAAATAAGCACTTGTAATTAATAATTCACTTCTAATTGCATTCTAAATTCTATACTTTGTATTTTTTTTTTTGTTTAAATGACATTGTGAGTTACTGAAAGGTATATTTTTTTCATATTTACAAGTACATTTCTTGTAGTAAGACATTTCAAGAACTGAATTTTGACCGTATATATCACTGCAATAACCTTGAACGTGATAAAACGAGGCTTTTTATGATGATTTTGGCCCGGTGACTTGAGCTTCGTAGCATGACCTATCTTTTAACAACTTTACCTTAGACACATCCTTTGCATTTAAAAAGACAGGGATTTCATATTTTTCACAAATCAGTTCTATGTCTACTGTGATTTTGAACGTGTTATTTACACTGCTTTGATTTTCAGAAATTTTTAATTTTTACAGTAACATTTTCAAGAACAGACAAAATGTAACAGAACTTTTTCACCACAATCAGTATAACACCACGACAGCGGGCTGTCCTAATAGTCTGCATTTTGCTTATTTTATAACACATTGCCCAAAAGCATTAAGCCCCCCAAAAGTGTTTTATTTAAGATATGGAAGTGTTTTTTAAATGCAGTAGAGGTAGCTAAATGAAATGATACACCTCGTCAAAAAATGCTTATTTGATCAAATATAAAAGTTTTCAATGTTTATGAAATCAAATAATATTAATGTATCACCATAACGTGGTCCATAATCTCTAAAAGCGATGCTTATGCTGTAAATGTTGTGGTTTCCTCAAGATCAACGTTCCACCATACAGTTTTATCTGGAAGGATGGTTCCTATACCGGATGTCTTCATACACGTGGTTCTATAACCATCAACCGCCTTGTCTGGACCGTACATGAAGGGGAGACTACTTGGATAAAAAGTAAACCGCTTGGCTGTTTTTCTCAGTGATCATTCCTCTAAAAAAAGAACTCCCATGTATTTTACAAATACATGTTTAATGAATACATTGTTAAAAACGTATTTTTAAAAAGTTGAGACAAACACAGTTTCATCTATTCAACAATTATTTAGACGTTCATGTATAATGTTAGAAGCTATATATATATAACATTTTAAGTTTGAAATTAAAATGCGAAATGATTTGCATTAGTTTGATATAAAATAATTATTATGATCAAAAATAGGTTTACATTATGTGTATCGTTTTTTCATCAGTGAAGAATTCCATGGAAAGGTGCACAGATTTCTTTCCATTACATTTGGCGCAAAATTGCAAGTTGTGCAAGCCTTTTAGGTTCACGAACAAAAACGCATAATTATTTTGCATATGAAATATATCTCATTTTTTGCTGATTATATAGTTAAAACAATTATTAACATAATCTAATGTAAACTTTATTGAACAAATCTGGAAGGTTTTTTTTTTTTTTTTAAAAACTCACTGTTTTACAGAAATAATAAATACAGGTACATACATTTGTACATAGAAATACATGTAGCAGTAATTAATCTCAAGATTCTGTATGGTTTCGTGCTTATTCCTAAGTCTGTTACATCTCTTAATATTTCTTGGAAAGGGATATTTAAACTCTCTTGCACTTGAGATCAGGGAGCAATGAGTTTTAATTTCTTGAAATCCGAAATCTTTGCTGTTAAATTTAACTTGATTACTCTTTTACGGTATCACTCACTTTAATCTTTTCAAACTCTCAGCGATTTGTGCAACTTCAATTTAAATAGTTTCACTAAGATCTATATTAAGAATACTGAGCCCCCCTTCCCTTTCACCGTTTCCTATAGCTGCAAATTTTATACGTTCGGTCTGTCTTGTATCAAGGATTCCGATTGATTGATAGTATATTGTTTGATGTCCCTTTAAGAATTTTTCACTCATATACTCGGCACTCATGGCCATTGAATAGTGAAGGATCTTTTTCGTGCCAGCACCTACTGCAAAACGGGGCCTCGTATTAAACGGTCTCATCCGAAGGACCGGTTTCCACGACCCACGGTGGGATTCGAACCCACGACGTAGGGATCAACTCCTTACTTTGCGACTGTAGAGCAGACGCTCTAACCACTGTGCCACACGGGCGACTCAAGGATTCTGAAATTTAAAAGAATCTTCGTTCAGACAAAATAAAATTCAGTCATTTGTACTAATTGTTTGTGCAAATAAATAAATGTTTGTGTGTTGTTTAACATTTCTCTGGGGAATTATTCTCCTGTATCTAGGGATCACCACTTGCCGGAGGAGAACTGCAAATTTGACCAATAATCGACACTCAGAGCCACTGAGGAGTGAGGGGCTTTTTCGTGCCAAAAAACTACTTCGACACGGTACCGGGGCTTATAAGGTGTAGTCCGAAGGGCCTGTTTCCGCGTCCCACAAAGGGATTCGAAATCCGCGACGCAAGGATCAGCTCGTTGCTCCGGTACTCTAGAGCAGACGCTCTAATCACTACACTGCTGACTGTATTCTTCAGATAAAAGTCATTCGGAACGTCTTATTAAGGTGAAATCATTTTAAGTAATGTTTTCATTACACAATTGTGTGATTGATGGGAATAACGAAAACGTATTTGTATGATATTAATTATAACATACTTCTATTTTGACTTACCGTATCCAAACGGATTAGATATACAGGTTAAGAGAACTATCATGATTTTATACGTATCCATATTGCTGCAGCACCCGATTTATCAAATAATCAGGAATATTCTTTCCCATGTATTTTTATTTCCTTTTTTTTAAGATTAAATACAAAATACTTAAGATTATTTTTTGATAATATGTTCATTTCTATTTCCTTCTTCCCTGTATTGTTTTCGTGAATCTAAAGAACAAAAAGAGTTTGTCTTATAAGGAAGTTAATTAAAATTTAAATGCAGTATAATACAGAGGCTTTACAATTATAATGACAACCAAAAAAAAAAAACAAAAAACAAAAATGGTGAACATGTGCGGAATGGTTTTAGATTTAAATGAATAAAAATGTTCAATTTGTTAATTACGTATTTGGGGTATAATGGAGATGAATGCTGGATTATTTAAGCGTCGTCTTTTTACCCTATTTCAAGGGAGACAGCACCAATTTAAATTAACAAAAAAAAAAAAAAAAATAAACAAAATGTGCAGATTGTATGTTTAAATGACATTGGTTAATACATATTTTTGGCGAGTTTTTTTGTTTTAAATGTTAATTTTTACATTTCCTACGTCTTTTTTCGAGATAAATTACAAATTGTATATGTATATAGCGTTTCTCTATATTATCTACTTTATATACCCAAGTTCGGTGATGGCGGAATAGAGAACACACTATTGTAAAATAATCCGCTATTTATTAGTGCCCGCAATTATAACATACAATATACAAGAATGGCGGAGCTGACAGAGACACGTCCGTTCTCTGCAGCATACAACAGAAAAGAGAACGAGGATCTGTACACGTCACAACAGGTGCTGTGATGTATACCATGTGATCGGAGGTAGCAGGGCAATTGGTGCCGAGTACCTCCAGAACCACCACATTCCTCCCCATTTTGAAAAAGGGCGTCTCTGCCCGTTACAACAGGACAAACTATAATATATATATAAATTCACAATTAAATCTTAGCTGAGCCTAACATATTCAAGATTAATTATACATAATCACAAACACATTCACATAAATAAACATGCAAGCATATAATCATACAATATCAATATTAATTGAGCATTAATGTCCATAATAAAAATTAAAAGAAATTAACAGTTAATATCACAGTTCACAGAATCTCACGTCTGTTCCTGGTCCTCGGCACCTCTTGTCCGAGTCTGCCACTGGGTCCTTCATGGTCTTCCTCGTCAGGTGGTCCCACGGCGACATCTCCCGTCGGCACCCCCAGATCCGGACATCCGGGCCCAGGACAGACATGATGTCTAGCGTGACATCACGTCCAAGACTCCATCGCGAACGCTCAATCCCGGAACTGGCTCCAATGGATCCTCCTTGGAACATCAATGTTAATTAAGGGATAAGGAACATAAAAGATCAATCATAAGATCAGGGAAATATCCCCGAATAATTTAAGGATCTGTTTCCCTAGCAGTAAGAACTAATATGTACAATCCAGCTAAAAATAGCTGCCCATGACTCCGCATCCCTGCGTGGACATAATCCTCCAAACTACTCGCGACCAACATCGACGGGACTGCATTCGGGGCAGATATACTAAGGCACTGTCTTAGCATAATCCTCACTGATCCCTACACACCCAGGATGAAACCAATCCCGGCAGCTCTCGCACTGCACCATTAACCCCTTAGGATTTGACTGTAAACAGACACAATACTGCCGGGTTTAGTTCCCTTAGTGGCTTTAGGTCGTTTAGGTGATTTGGGCTTCTCTGATTGTTCTGCCCTTTCCCGTACACGTTTCCAGGTTCCCAAATAAGGACCTACTGTTTCCGCTGGTGTAAAGCTGCCTTTAGGTTTATTCCCACTTCCAGGATCCGCAGGACTTAATCCTTAAGACTGAATCGGTCCCCAGCGGCCTAACCACGTCGCGCAGAAGAGAACCATCCCCATCTCGGTCTACTGACTGTTCGGGCAACTTATTCTGATAGTTAACTAACCACTTAGGAAGTTGCCTGGCCTTGACCTTGACCTCTCGCAGAGATTTGACTACAAATATTGTGTCCGACTTGGCTTCAGTTATGACCCCAGGACCCTTCCAAACTGATTCTACCTTTTTTCCCGCATTGCGGCGCCAGTATACCAAATTTCCGACCTTGAACTTGCTGGTACGGATCTTAATGTCCACCTCACCCTCCTCCCCATTTTGAAAAGACGTGGAAGACGGTGGAGCGAACATCAAGGTTGCTGGTATATTTACTTCACGGCCCAGCATTCACCGATTTGGAGTATACCCGGTATGGCGATTTACCGCGGACCGCAATGCTCCAGCCAATGGGCCTAGGTACTTATCCCATGACTTGGGCTGGCCATCGACGTAACAGCGAACTGCGTCCATTAGAGTGCGGTTATAGCATTCTACCTGGCCAATCCCTGACGGACGGCAGGGTTTGGTCCTGGCTTTGTGTATCCCTAACATGGCGCAAATCTTACAGAACAGCTCGCTTTCGAAATTACGGCCCTGATCTGTAAAGATTTCGTAAGGATAGCCAAATCGTGAAAAGAAGTCATTGATAGCGGGGCGAGCAGTAACTTCCGCTGTTTGAGACGGAAGCGGAATACACTCTACCCACTTGGAAAAATTGTCTACCATCATAAGAATGTATTCGTTTCCGCTATCAGTTCGGGGAAGTGGCCCGAGAAAGTCCAAATGTACCCTCTCCATCGGGCTTCCGGCTTGATAACTCTTAAGCTTGGATCTGTTCGGCAACAAACCGTGTTTGTTTTTCGCACATACATCACAAGTCTTGACATATAACTTAATGTCCTTAGTCATTCGCCACCAGTAGAACTGTTATTTAAGGCGTTCTTTAGTTCTCTGGATTTCCTGGTGACCAGAGGACGGAATGTCATGACATAAGTGCATGACCTCGGAGCGGAGACTCCGCGGCACGAGTAGCCGACTGGACGCATCCGAATCATCGGGTTCTCGCCAAACGACACCTGACTCGTCGAGATAGAAACAGTCTCGTTCCAGAAGATAGCACTTCTCTTCCGGACTGCATACAGCGGAGCCGCAATTCTGGAGAAGTGAGGGATAAAACTACGGTGATAATTGGCGAAGCCGAGAAAGCGCTCTACGCCCTTAACATCACGCGGAACAGGCCAGTCACGCACTGACTCAATGTACTGATCCCCCATTTCTACTCGGTGCTCGCTAACGGTTCTACCAAGGAGCTCGACCTTAGTCTTAAACAGTTCGCATTTCCGAGGCTTGAATTTGAGACCATACGGTCGGAACCGGTCAAACCCTTGTCGTAAGTTATCAAGGTGAGCTTGCGCTGAAGATCCTAGAACTAGGATATCGTCTAAGAAAGCTAAGGCAATCTTCCAGTTAAGTCGACGCAATACCAAATTGATAGCTCGAGCGAAGGTCGCTGGGGCATTGCACAGACCGAACCCCATTCTCGTAAATTCAAACAAACCATACTTCGTTATGAAGGCAGTTTTCTTCCGATCTTCCGGAGCTATTTTGACTTGCCAATAAACCGCGTTAGCGTCAAGCTTGGAGAGCCAGCGGTTTTCCCGCTAGCGTGTCCATGCACTCCTCGATGAGTGGCAGAGGGTACGTGTCCTTGACTGTCACATTATTCAGGGCTCTATAATCCACGCACCAACGGACGCTGCCATACTTCTTCCTGACCAGCACTGGGGCGGACGCCCAGTCTGAGGAAGACGGCTGGATGACTCCGGCTTTTAACATCTTATCAAGATGACCCTCTTCCTCCCCTTGAAATACAGCTGGAGTGCGTCGCATCCGCTGTTTGACGGGAGACGCGTTACCAGTGTCGATTCGGTGCTCGATCTCGGAAAATTTTCCGAGATCAAGGTCATCAACAGCAAAGACGTCGGCAAATTCTTTGACTAGCTCCGCAGCCTGAGACCTGACTTCCACAGGCGCGGTCTTGCCTAACTGTTCTAGAAGTGGCTGACACATGTCGCACTGTGGGATCGGTACCACTAACTGACATGGCAGGGACGGCTTCCCCTAACTTGGTACCAGTCTTAATAATATGACTCCGGTCAGTCATCAGGTTCAAAATGCACAGTTTGGCTTTATTTCCTGCAGCGTTGTATGTCCGCGAAGCTACTATGCCAGACGGAAATATGCTAGCTGGTTCCAGCATAAACTCTGGCATATCAGAGGAAAGGACGCACTCGATAACTTGGGCAGTGTGCGGAGGGACGGACTGAAACCGCATCGAGTACTGGCACTGTTTCTTCAGAACTTAGGGCAAAAGGCGTGTCTATGCCCTTGACTCTTGACCCTTAAAGAGTTCCTGCTTCGCATGAAACTTCTGCACCATGTGCGCGCAGGAAATCAATCACTAGAAGCATTTCATCTTGCAAAGGGCCAACATAGATCGGGTGAACAAAATCATAATCCCTGATGCGCAAGTTGAGATTTCCGAGGTATTGGGCGGTCATACCAGCCCCCTCGCCAGCAAGCCTAACATTAGTGTCTCTAACAACTTCGGGCCCCTCAAGAACTTATAAACTTCACTTGAGATTATTGTAATGTCGGCTGCTGTATCTATAGTCGCTTTAATTCGCTGGCCTCCTATGCATATAGGCATGCGCCACGCACCTTAGCCTATGGTATAACTACCTGACCTTACTGAGGGAATAACATAAGTGGCCTTGATAGTTGGGGTATCAGCAAAAGTCACCCTATTAGCACTAGTCGAGCGCACCCTAGTCCTAGACTCAGAATATTTTTTCAGACATGGGCACAAGGACTCTGGGTTGCTCCTACGCGGACAATGCCGCCGTGTGTGCCCCGGTTCTTTGCATTCATAACAAACTACTGTCCCTGAACTCTTTGAGCGTCTTTGACTCGCTAATTCCCACTCATAGGTTTACGTCTTGGGCTACGGCCCCTACTGCTCTCCAGAGAGTCGCAAATGGAACCAGTCTTCCGCTCCAATGACTTATCTCGGCTTTCGGAGTCTGAGAGCTTACGTCGGTGAGCAGGCGGCGCGGCGAGCGAGAATCTCTCCGACCTTCAAGGTCCCGCTCTGAGGAAACGGACCTTACAGCACGTGGATGACGAACCAGCTCGGCGGCTTAACTGGTAAGTTTTTACCCTTATTATTGCCTCTGCCAGAGTACATGGGGGATTGTTAATCAACTGTTGACACGCCTCACCATTACTACAACCAAGAGCAAATCTAACAATTAGCTGCTCCTGAAATATTTCTGGCGAAGTTCCGCCACCAAAGGCCTTCTGGGCAGTGTCTATGACTCTATCTGCCCATTGTTCCTTCTGGTTTTAGGGCTATCGAGCTAAACTCCAGCTGTGAGGCTGCCCTTAAGGAACTTTTCCCGAACCTCTCCTACATTCGCAGTACAACTTCTCGGAAACTTAAGAGGGCCCCCCTGCGACGCAAAGTATCAAAGTACTTGAGTGCTGCCCCCTCCAATGTTAAGCTTAGGGCAAACAAACGATCGGGGTCACCCCATTGGTGGTATTCAGCGATTGTAGAGAACTTTGAATAGAATGGTCCCCACTCTACATTCCCATTGCACTTTATCCACTTTATTTCAGCTGGAATATTCCTGCTCACGCTACTCCGAGTTCCAGGGGGTATTAAACTCGGATATTGGGATGTATCTGCAGTAGTCATTAATGTGTGACCTTGAGGTACCCAAGACCAACTCCCTACTCCAGGTACATGTACTAATGACGGTGGTCCCCCTAGTGCCGCCGACTGCCCTACCAGTCCACCATAGCAGCCAGAGCCCTGACTACCCAAGTTAGCTGCACTAAAAGACACAGATGCAGTTGGTGCCGTCACTGGCACACCCATACCCCCAGCAGCATGACCCGGAACGGATGGGCCCATGCTAGGATGTACAGGGTACCCCCATTCATAGTGTTCCCCAGATAAGAACGAGCCAAATGTAATAGTACTTTGCAAGCCCGAGCCAAGACTACTGTAGTCCACTGAAGAAAGTGGCTGACCTTGCGATGCGGAAACAGACATGACCTCAGGGCTATTGTTAGAAACAGATTTGGAGCTATGTAAACCAGCGACGGGCTGCTCCACGGGAGGGCACTGCACTGGTAACGAACTAGGACCCTAAGGACCCCCTGGCTACTAGTCGTTGCAGACGGACTGGCAGTGACCTTAAGCTCCTGTGGCTCAGTTACTGACTGCGGTTTGTCTGATTTCATCATTCCCGCAAGCATTTGAGTTATTTCACTTAACTGAGTCCCCATGTTGGTTTCCATGGACCCCAGCTGAGACGTCATGTTAGCTTCTAATGAGCCTATATCCCCCCGCAGGGCTCCTACGTCCTGACCAAGGCTATCTACTCTGCTGTTTACTGAACCGAGGTCACCCTGAACTTGGGAAATATTTCCCTGAGTCTGACCGATTTCCCCTTGCATTCGGTCAACGACCCCCTCCAAGGTAGTCTGTCGTTCCTGGAGCAGGGAATAAAACTGCTGGAAACCGGGCGTTTCCAAAGACCCATCAGCTCCTTGTGTAAGCGACATTTCTCCGCCCTCATACTAGGTGACATTATCCGGGGCACCCTCTCCTTGGGGCATTGGTGTGCTACACACACCTGGAGCAAATCTCACGCTTCTGGGAGGCGGAACTTTCAGCGGACTGCGTTGTCCCGGGGTACTCCCCAGACCCGCTTGGTCATTTCCCCCAACACGAGCGTCCCAGTTCCCACTAGGCCTCAAAGTCCCCCTCCCCCTACCAAAGGAACTGAACATATGGTCATCTCGCCCGGTATCCTCAAAACGGCAAAAATACAAACTTACATGAATTAAGCGGTTAATCCGCTAAACAAGAACGCAAGTTTAAACGTATATACGAAATAAATTAAATACTGCTACCTTACATCTCGGAAAAATATCCAAGATGGCGACGGGCACTAACATGTGCAGGTAAGGTTTTACCCCGCAGTCAAACTAAAATACCCTGGTACGCCGCGCCAATATAGCGTTTCTCTATATTATCTACTTTATATACCCAAGTTCGGTGATGGCGGAATAGAGAACACACTATTGTAAAATAATCTGCTATTTATTAGTGTCCGCAATTATAACATACAATATACAAGACTGGCGGAGATGACAGAGACACGTCCGTTCTCTGCAGCATACAACAGAAAAGAGAGCGAGGATCTGTACACGTCATAACAGGAGTTGTGACGTATACCATGTGATCGGAGGTAGCACGGCAATTCGTTCCCAGTACCTCCAGAACCACCACATGTACTTTTCATGTATTTCTCCATTAATGCACTGGTTCATCGATAGGCATAGTTTAAAAAAATCGCGTGCAGGGCGGAACAAAAAGAGACAAGAAGCGAGGCTTCTAGCACGTGGATTGGCGGAATCATTACCATGTAAATATAAGGAATAACTGTCAGACTTTTCAATTTCATGACGAATCAGTCAATTGGCTTGCGTGATAATTTTATGCATAAACGCCTTCCGCATTTATGCAAATTATCACGAAAGCCAATCGATTGATCACATCATGAAATCGAATAATAAGACATTATTCCTTAAAGAAACAAATTCACATAAAAAAATGTATAGTTTTGCATTTACAATCAAAATTTTGTACTGAATATTAATCAATATTTACATTTGCTCTCCTTTATGAAACATTTTCTCAGCAATAATGTGTAAAAGCAGTTTCATCACGCGTTCTTAAGGAGGAAGAGGGCTTCAGTTGAAAAAAAATATCAAATCAATGATTTTGTTTTTCTGTTTTCTTAGATGAATAATTCAATATTATTTAAATATTTTTAAACAGTTCTGTCAATAGATTTTTGGTTTATCTAAATGATATCGCCATACAGATATCGCATAGTAAAGTGTCTATATGAAGTTTCAATGCTTCACGTTAAAGGGACCATAACTGAATCTATCATGTGAATTTTTAAGCACAAACAATAAATGTATCAGAATATGTATCTTTTGAAATATACAGAAAATACGTAGAATTTAAAATTCTACATTATTTTTTATATCTCAGAATGTGATGAATAAAGCACTTTTCAAGATGGCTCCAACTACAAAAAATATTTGGAAAAAAATTCTGTGAATAAATGTTTGAAAATTTACGATTGAACTGAAGTCCTTTTTCGTAGTACTTAGTAATCAACTGTAGTGATATTGTTTGGTGAAGCCTATTATCACAAAGGACATTATTAAAAAAGACTTAAGCGTAGTAAAACGCTTCATATTAGCATTTTCCGAGTACGGGAAAAGCAACCATGCGTCACAGGAAAACTTACACAAGCGAAATGAAGTGTTAGTTCAGAGAATCTTGGCTTCTACACCCGATAAAATAATAATTGTAATTTCTGCTTCAAAAAATACATCACGATGCATCGATTGACTTTGAAGTTTTTTTCCAACCTGTCAAAAATTTAACCTTGGTGATATCTGATGAATGAGAAGAAATAAGGCTTTCGTATAACACATGTATATTACCTGTGACAAGCCCTTTCAAAATACACTTTGAATTTTGACCCCTTGACCTTGAAGCATGAAATTGAAAATTAAATATTACATGTACTTTAAACTGGTCATTACGTTTAAAAGAGAAGGCATAGACCTTTTATTTTAAATAAAATATATATGTAATCTGTGACCAGACTATCCTTAATACAGTAATACAGTATGAGTTTTGACCTCGTTATCTTGAACTTGAATTTTGACTTACTTTTAAAAAAACTTTCACTGTACTGGAAATGTAGCTTTCAATTTTCTATTGATGTCATTTCATAAGCAATTGACAGAAAAAATTATTATCTGTGCATTTTTTGTACACATCACATTCAAATGATTTCAGGTTAATGTCTACGACATCTGAAATGATAAATTTTGATAGGTAGTCGTGCAGTTTGAAATGCTCAAGTCTTCGTAGGAATTCTTCTTTTCTTCTTCGTTTAACTCCTCATAGTTATCAGTATATCCGTCTTTAGATTTTGTACATGTCGTAGTGGTATTGGAATTGAGTTGCTCCCTATAGTTCCGTCTTTTATTTTTCAGAATGAATATATATTTACGTCTGAAATAAAATTTAGAAAATACTCTCCGTGAATTTAGAATGTGTATTAAATATAATTATATAAATAAACAGAGTAAAAAATCTTTATTAAAAATTTCAGATACATGTACATGTATCACCGACAAGCTAAATATATTTCAGTAAAAATAAGAATGAGTCTTGATGATGCAGTTTTGCATTCTGAAATTTAATTTTAATTTATCATTTTTAAAGAATCAAACATAAAGAAATAGTGAATTCATCACCTCACAAGGCATATGGTGACAATAATTGCTAGTAAAGCCATAATATTGAGAGAAACCGAGAAGCCAAGGCCTGATATGTATTCTCCAGTGAGAGCATCTTCTACAATGAAAATATATTTTTCGTTTAATTTAGCGCAAATACATATACATGTATCGTGAACTATCAATAATCCGTAAGCAACATCCGCCATGTGATGTTCAAAGGGAACCTTTTATAATAATAATTGATAATAAAAGATTTAGTTTGTTGCAGTTGCCGGAAGCTCCGATTTCGAATTAATCCGAATAAATAAGTGACTCTATTAACTAGACTTGACAGTAGTTTCTAAGGGTTCTCACTATATTAAAGCATAAACAGAATTAAATTCAAACTCATACTCTTATAATCACACGTTAATCCCTCATAAGGCTCCAAACACCCTTCAGGGCAGCTCCCGTCAAATCTGCTACAGGTTTCACCGTTTACACAATGCATACTGCATCTTTGTAGGCAATTCACCCCATAAAATCCGCTGCATAAATAGATTAAATGTTTGTGGTGCCATTTGAAAAAAATAGTTTTCGTAAAAAAAATCAAAGAGGTTGATTATTCCAATGACAAGTTTAGCATCATTCAAACAAAAAGTTTAAACATGGAACATTTGATGAATCACACGCTACAACTGCTATAACATCTATGGAAACAAATAGTGCTACATGTACCTTTAGAACAGTTTGGTGAACCCATCCAGCCGGGTGCACATAAACATTTCCCACTGGTGTGTTCACAAATGGCGATACAATTTTTTGAACAAATGGCTGTACAACTGGATCCAGACTATCCTCAGGACAAACTTAAAAATATAATTTTAGCTATCATGTTATCTAAAGTATATTCTCGTAGGTACTCAGATAGGGCCATTATTTACATACTTAATTGTTGACGGATTTTATCCCGATCATGACAAGGAACACATTTCAGATGTGACCGGTTGATGGGGGATGCTTACTCATCAGTTGCACCTGATCTCACCTCTGTGTTTGTGAGATCTGCGTTTGTTCTGATCCTGATAAATATTGTTTGATTGGTTTCGATGTTGAAGACTTTTTGTTATCTCTATATATTTCATCTTAGATTAAGGGTTCAGTTTCAAAACTTACCTTTCTCACATCGTATTCCTATGTAACCCGCTATACATCCATTGTTACAAACACCGTCATTGTAACGACAGGTTTCTCCATTCAGACAATGCCCACTGCAGTTATCTTTGCAGTCTTTCCCAAACGTATGTTGAGGACACTCTTTGAAAAGAATGAGAATGAGTTCAGTTCGGTTTTGAATACGACTTATTTATGTTTAATTATTCATTTTCTTCATAGAAATAAGTTTTTTCCTCTTTTTCATTATTCATTATTCAAAACATATTTTTATTTTGATTTTATATCCGCAGCTTTTAACAGAATATTGTTGGGTACATCATTACGTAATTTACTAAGTTGTGCCTATTTTACAGTTAACAATAAATACTAATAATATTGTATAGGAAGATATAATTTAAGACTGTAATATATTATAATATAACGTGACTTACATGTACATGTACAGTGTATCTTCAAGCTTACATTTTGCACCGAAATGTTACTTTAAATCAATTTACGGTGTATATATTTGTTCATTTTCTATTTTTTTCCATACCTGTATCACAAAGTTGTCCAATATACCCAGGGTCACATCCGTTCAAACAATGTCCATTTTATCTTTCACAGTAGGTATTTTGTAGACAGTGTCCACTCGCAGTTGTAAATACAGTTTCTACCATATGTTCCTAAAGGACATCCTATAGCGAATTGTAAGAAATTTATTCTGACATGACTAAAGAAATAAAATTAAACTATCTCTCTTTTTCAAAGTGAATATTTCCTATGTTTCCCTTTTAACTCTTCATAAGATGTTTTGCAATATTTAAGTGTTTTGTTTAACTAAACTTATGAGAAAAAAAAACAGATAGCCGCTCTACAATGTTTACGATCAATCATCATAGCCACATGTAATTCAAAATCAAAGTTTACATTGTCAAACGTTCTCACAACGTTTGACATGGGTATGCAGGTTATCGATGTATAATGATACACATGAACACATATATATACGCACGCCGTTGACAATAGGATCCAGTCCACCCATGGGCACAGCCATTAGGACATAATCCAGTCACATGATCACAGGTCTCATTATCTTTGCATTGTCCCCAACAACTGCCATTACATTCAAGACCAAAGGTTCCTGCTAGACATGCTATTTAATGATATGAACATATTAATGCTTCTTCTTTTTTACCATAACATCATTTTCTTATTTTTAAAATGTAAGCTTATACTTACATTGATCACAGAAATCTCCTTTCCAGCCCAGTACACATCCTAAGCACGTACCGTTTATTAAGTCACATCTTTGTTCTTGACACTTACTTGGACAAGATGTGTTGCAGTTTGAGCCATAAACAGCCGAATTTTCACAACCTCGTGGAAGGTGTTGAAAGAAATTTCAATTATTGGCAAATGCATTGTACTAGTATATTTACGAAGAAAAAAAGTCCTGACAGAAACGGCATGAGTCAATTATAAACAAACATGGTTTTCTTGCAAGAGTAAATATGAAACTGACTTTGTTTATAAGATTGAATTGCTTACTCATTACTTATATCTTTTTTATACGATTTTAATTATACTATTACTGAAAGTGAGGGGGTTATTTTTATAGTTTATCATGAGTGCTGGTTAAAAAACCAGTTCATTAGCAGACGGTGATATTGTTTTTTGCCACTATTGGAGTTGAGTTTTATATTTCTGACAAAAGAATGTAAATGTACATTTGTGAAAATAAAAGAGGGTGGAGATTGATGTTTAATATCTTCTGTTTATGTTGTGAATACGATTTTACGATTGATTTAATACTGTAGATCAGTTAATTTTCCCGACACCTGATTTTCGCGAGATACTCATTGACCCTTTATTGGCGAGACAAAAGTTTTCAATTTTGGAATTGTGGATTTTGCTCAATATAATCTTGAGGAATGTATTATACACGAGAATGAAATTTTCGTGAGCATACCGTCTCGCGTAATTCCGTGAAAATAAAGTTCTCGTGAATAAAAAGTGATTTATTGTAACTAAAGCAAGTTCAGATACTTAACCTTGATAATTTTCACAGATTTTTATGCTGACAATTTTCTTTAATGATCTGCTAACCATAAACCATGACTTCAACACAGCTCAGTGATGACCATGCTTTCATATTCATCAGGATAAGATATTTTTAACAATCTTTCATTGTAGAATGTCAAATACCGCCCATGTTTTATACATGTGGTGTTGAAGTCTAATGGAGGTAACTCTGGTCCATCTTTATAACACAGATAGCCATCATCTTTACTCGTAGTATTGGACAGGTAGAGCGAAAATCCAGCAAATCGACCTCGTTGTCTTATTTCTACAACGAAACAAATATATACAAAGAAGATTCAAAACATACTTCCCTGTTCATTAAAACTTATTTGTTTCTGCTTTACATGTACTCATAATTTATTTCAATATTTTATAATAAAAGATTATTCATTATTCAATATTTCCCGATCATAACAAGGAACAAAGTGTGACGGGTTGGCAGGGGATTGCTTACCCCTCCATGGCACATGATCCCCCCTCCGATGTTTTCGTGGTCTATGTTTGCTCTGCTACAAAACTCGTATTGATTGATGAACTTTTGAGCTTGAATGCTCTTCATAATCTCCATATTTTTTAATGGATATTGTTAGAAGGAAATTTTTTATTAATGCAATAGAGGCGAATTTGCAATATTGTAAAATAAAGGAGACACAAATTAAAAACTGTGAAAAAACAACTATTTTTCTTACAAGTAATCTCCAAGAATAATATGCTTGAGGACATATACAACAAAAACCTTTTGTGATTTTATGATATCTGGTACAATGTACTGTACAACGTCTCTATATCAATTTTTTTTTGAATTACCATCTAAATCTATATCTATATTACTTTTTTATATAAAATTTTCCCTTTATTTTATATCAGGTCAAAATTCCTCGTAATAGAAGTTGCTTTTATGTGTAAGAATTTCTATGGACGCCCTAATTTAAATTTGAGAATATCATAAAAATATCTGGAAAAGGCACATTGAAGAGTTTGTGCACATTTGCCTTGCGTAAGTTCTTAAAAGTTATATTATATATATTCAATAATGAACATTACCTCTTTTTATGCCGTAGCTTTTGAATAAAATTCGAATGTTGTGTATACTGCGTATATCACCGAGGTCGACTTGCCACTGGACATGTTGATATTGTGACCTGTATCCAACAACTTCAGTTCTTATGCAAGTGTCAACATTTCTATCTACTGCATTTTCAGCTTGAAAAAGTCGACAAATGTCTGGCCTTGAACAGGACCACTGTGGTCTTTGAACAGCGGATTTTCCAACTGATAAGTCATCTAAAATATATAATTATATATTATATAAACATTTCGGTCCATTTCTTTTTTTTTGGAAGGGGAAGGGTAGATGAGACGGAAAGTAAATAAAGCACTAGCTGTACTAAACCAAGATCTCTATCCCAGAAGAACTGGTAAGTGAAATGTTACAAATTAAGCCAAATTGATGTTATTCTTAAAGCAAAGTAAGGTGATAGCAATTAATTCATTTACTTAATCCTCTGCCGCTACGAATACTACCAAATCACATACTTGTAGATTAAAAACTAATTGAATTCGTGTTGACAACATATTTGACTTAAAGTTTACATTTGCATGCCTTTTAAGTCCATTGCAATTTAATTAAGAAGGCCAATTCCGAAATTGACTCATTATCCGTTGAAAATTTTCTTTGTGTTACAACACACAGACCCTGAATTGCATTTAGCAAAGTGTTGCATAATTGTAAATATATAGGAATCGATTTAAGATTTTAATACTAGTAAAACTAAGTAATATGTGCTTCGAACTCTTGACTTTGAATCTCAGTATATGAACAAATTGCCTGGATCACAGATTCCTGTTCCCGGAATATTATCTTCTTGTAAATAAGCATACAAATTATTTTATTTTCGATAAGCTTTCTATAAGCATTTATAACATCAAATTACCTTTTGTGACAAGAAAGGACACAACAATAGTCCTCATTTCTAGACCATGTGTGATACTTTAAATATGCTGGGTGTGCTTTACTTATCTTGATTTGTATTAATACTAAATTAAATTTATTTATAAGATATAATATTATGTTGATTGTAGCATTGATATTTTCACCCATCAAAAGTCACTGTTAATCAAGAATATCAAAGCTTCGTTTAAAATCATCATTCCGTGAGTTGGTCGATACAATGACCTTCTCATCAAATACAATCTTTTGTTATAATTCAGATTAAAAAATATGACACGTTTTTTAAACAATTTGTAAATCTATACAATGGAATATCAACGGATTTCCACGATTGAGACAAAGAGTAAACAACTTGTGTGTCTGATCGGAAGGGAACTTCACTCCTCCATGGCACCTCATCCACCTCCGATGTTTTGAAAGATGGTCTGATTAATCCACCTTGGAATCGGTCACCAAATTATCTTATCTGAGCTTAAAATACATTTTGTATTGTTTGGGTCCCTCAAATGAGACCAAACAAACCATAGTCCCGCGTATTATTAGTAATATTTATAATAATTATAACTTTTCCGACAAAAAATAAAAATGCATGTATTACCGTCATAGTATACTTAAATGGAGTATAAATATATTTATGTCATTAATAAAGTTTGTTTCATTTCTACCTATCCCACATTTCTAAAGACATTGGATAACAAGAGGCCCAGGGGCCACATCTCTCACCTGAGCAATTGGCTAGAAAAACGCACATATCAGATCAGAACTGAAAGTTAACTGAGGGCGGGGAGGGGGGGGGGGGGCTTGAATTTTAACCCCCAGGGGGTCATGATTTGAACAAACTAGAATCCACAATCCCTATAAATATCACTAAGAATGGCTTTGAAGTACTTGAAAAGAAGATTTTAAAAGGTTTCCCTATATATTCCTATTTAAAACTTGTATCGGCAATTTGGCCCCACCCTACCCCCGGGGGTCATGATTTGAAGAAACTTGAACCTAAACTACCTGGGGATGATTCCACGAGAGTTTCATCTTTCCTGGCCAAGTGGTTCTTGAGGAGAAGATTTTTAAAGATTTTTCCTGTATATTCCTATGTTAAACTTTGATCGGCCATTTTGGCCCCACCCCTACCCCCGTGGGTCATGATTTGAACAAATTTGAATTTACACTACCTGAGGATGATTCCACAAGAGTTTCATCTTTCCTGGCCAAGTGGTTTTTGAGTAAAAGATTTTTAAAGATTTTTCCTATATATTCCTACGTTAAACTTTGATCGGCCATTTTGGCCCCACCCTACCCCCGGGGGTTATGATTTGAACAAAATTGAATCTTACACTACCTGAGGATGTTTCCACTATGAGTTTAATCTTTCCTGGCGCAGTGTTTCTTGAGAAGAAGATTTTTAAAGATTTTTCCTATATATTCCCATGCAAAACTTTGATCGGCCATTTTGGCCCCACCCTAGCCCCGGGGGTCATGATTTGAACAAACTTGAATTTACACTACCTAAAGATGATTCCACATGAGTTTCATCTTTCCTGGTCAAGTGGTTCTTGAGGAGAAGATTTTTGAAGATTTTCCCTATCTCTTCCTATCTAAAACTTTGATAGGGCATTTTGGCCCCACCCTAGCCCCGGGGGTCATGATTTGAACTTGTATCTAAACTACCTAAGGATTATTCCACAAGAGTTTCATCTTTCCTGGCATAGTGGTTCTTGAGAAGATTTTTTAAAAATGCCATTATTTTTTCTCTAATTCATAATCATCTCTCCTTGGAAAAGTGCGTGGCTCTTCATTTGCACAAAATTGAATCCCCTTTACCCAAGGATACTTTGTAGCAAGTTTGGTTGAAATTGGCCCAGTGGTTCTTGAGAAGAAGATGAAAATGTGAAAAGTTTACAACAACAACAACGACAACGACTACGATGACAACGACGACAACGACAGACAACGGATAAATTTTGATCAGCCTTTGGCTCAGGTGAGCTAAAAAAAAGAAACAAACTAAAACGGTACTCACGAAATTAACAAAACACGGAAATGATGTGCATGGACTTTGTAATAATGGCTAAATACACACGTTTCACATAATTTACTTTTTATTACTTTTGACCAACTGAGGACTAATAAATGTTACACCTTCAAAGTCCTTAGTCCTTAGTGAAATCAAAACAATGCTTTCTGTATTTTTTATCTGTAAGACTGAACATAATACGTAAAAAATTTCATGGATGGTCTATATTTTCGTCTGCTACTTTTTTCAACAATAAAACAAGTCAAACACTTTAACAATTTCATATAGTTAAGAATAAATTGATGCAACAAAAAGAATTGTTTTATCATACCATATGCCAATGTTTGTTCCAGGTGTATCAACGGTGGAAAAATGAAAAGGCTCATTCCAAGGTATGGAAGTTCATTAACATGTAAGTATAGACCAGGATGTTTATTTTATTTTGTTATATATTTGTTATGCATTTCGACACAGTTTTAGGTGATACAGGATGTTTTACTCGTGAAATGCAGCTGAACTTCCAATTGAATGGTGAACAAAACGAACATTATTCGATTTTTAAAAAACTACAAACAAAACAAAGATGAGAGAATGGCATTAATACGGACCACTGATAATTCCAGAAGTAGGATCTGGTGTCTTGGAGGAGAAAGTATGCCCTGACACACCTTTGACTCCTAGGTATTGGTTAGGTAGACGAATGAAATTTATTTTCAGACAATTCGGTATAAAAACAAAGGTGTTAACATGTGTACCATTGGTAAGACTCAAAGCTGTCAAACTATGGTTTAATGATAGGTTATATTTCCTTTAAGTCCTTATAATTAACTTACGAGTTTGTTGAAATCCCTGTAAAATTAATTTATCAGTGAGTAGCATGCCGCCCTTTACATATTACCGTAGTCGTACTAAGAGTTATGTATTGAGACGCAAGATAAGTTGGTATACTTTAACACCATAGGCGTTAGCATTGAGCAATATTTATTCCTACTTAAGGAAAGTTGACTTTGGAAAGCAGAAACTTTGCAGGTTCTCAAAAAATTCTTCTAAATATAACACAGATGCATTTCATCTCTCCTCATATATTTCGAGAACATAACATGATCGAATGAAAATTACTTTTATTGATTGAGGAAACATCATCATCATCTGAATGTCGAAATTAAAACAAAAAGTTCATTTTATTTCTATTCTTAATATTAAGAGATTTCGTAAATAAATTCTGCTTCATATGAATATAAAAACATGTCATCTAACATGATAAAGGACACAATATGGGTCGATCGTAATTCTACATTCAGTTTGTTTGAAGACTCCAAGTAAATAATGAACCCAGTATTATTTTAAAATTAACTGCAGAAGACATTTGTAAACAATCAGAGTTACCCGAGGAATTGTCCTATAAAGTGTGTTTCATTTAG